>NC_068358.1:132226191-132393691 GCF_020536995.1 Dreissena polymorpha
AAAAAAGTGCCATGAAAAACAACTTCATTTTTAGCTCATCTATTTTTGAAACAAAAAAATGATAGAGCTATTGTCACTCAACCTTGGCGGGTCTGGCGTTGGCGTCCGGTTAAGTTTGCGTTTAGGTCCACTTTTCTCAGAAAGAAAGTATCAATGCTATTGCATTCAAACTTGGTACACTTACTTACTATCATGAGGGGACTGGGCAGGGCAAAGTTAGATTACTCTGGGGTGCATTTTGACAGAAATTATGTGCCCTTTTTATACTTAAAAATTGAAAATTTGGGTTAAGTTTTGCGTTTAGGTCCACTTTTCTCAGTGAGTATCAATGCTATTGCATTCAAACTTGGTTACACTTACTTACTATCATGAGAGAACTGGGCAGGCAAAGTTAGATAACTCTGGCATGCATTTTGACAGAATTATGTGCCCTTTTTATACTTAGAAAACTGAAAATTTTGGTTAAGTTTTGTGTTTAGGTCCATTTTATTCCTTAAGCATCAAAGCTATTGCTTTCATACTTGCAACACTTACTAACTTTCATAAGGGGACTGTGCAGGCAAAGTAATGTAACTCTGACTGGCATTTTGACAGAATTATGTGCCCTTTTATACTTAGAAAATTGAAAATTTGATTAAGTTTTGTGTTTAGGTCCACTTTATTCCTACAGTATCAAAGCTATGCTTTCATACTTGCAACACTTATTACTATCATAAGGGGACCGTGCAGGCAAAGTTATGTAACTCTGACTGGCATTTGGACGGAATTATGGGCCCTTTATACTTAGAAAATTGAAAATTTGGTTAAGATTTATGTTTTGGTCCACTTTACCCCTAAAGTATCATAGATATTGCTTTCATACTTGGAACACTCAAAAACTATCATAAGGGTACAGTAAAAGGACAAGTTGCATAACTCTGGTTGTCATTGTTACGGAATTATGGCCCTTTTTGACTTAGTAACTTTTAATATATGGTTAAATTTGTGTTTCAATCCACTTTACTTCTTAAGTATCAAGGCTATTGCTTTCAAACTTCAAATACTTTCATGCTATCATGAGGTTACTGTACCTGGCAAGTTGAATTTTACTTGACCTTTGAATGACCTTGACTCTCAAGGTCAAATTATTAAATTTTGCTAAAATTGCCATAACTTTTTATTTATGATTAGATTTGATTGATACTTTGACCAAACTACTCTTACCTGACATACCACAATAGACTCCACCCAAACCGTCCCCCGTGCCCTGCCCCTCCCCCCCCTCCCCCTCCCGCCCCCCCTATTTTTTTTTTAAGATCATCTCACAAATGACCACCACACCCTCACACTATACCCCCCCCACCCCCCCCCACCCCACCCCCCCCACCCAATTTTTTTTTTTTTTTTTTTTTTTTTTTTAAGATCATCTCACAAATTACCACCACACCCTCACACTATACCCACCCCCCCCCCCCAATTTTTTTTAAACGGTTATGTTTGAAATACCGTCCAACCATCGCACCCAAAAAATCCCCCCCCCCCATCGCCCTTCCCATTCCCCCCCCCCCCCCGCCCTGCCCGATTTTTTTTTCGCTTTTTTGGAAGTTAATGTAATAAATGTCCACAACCCCACACTATACACCCCTCTTCACTCCACCCCTCCCTCCTTTGTGATTGAAAATGAGAGTCCCTTCACCTTTAAAAAGAAAATAGATGAGCGGTCTGCACCCGCAAGGCGGTGCTCTTGTTAGCTTTAGCTATCGAGTGCATACAAAATAGCTATCATGCGTGCAACAAGTAATATTGTGTTAACACAATTATTACATGTACTATCGGGTTCTATTATCCACATAATACCTACAGTCAGTGACCTCTACAATAGGTTTGTATAGGTACCTGAAATATTAAAAATGTGTGCCTGGCCTCTAAAGGTGCTTGTTAAGTCATCATATTGAATGATCTCAAACAATACAAATATGTGTATATTTTATCAAAAGGTTTAGTCCTTGTATTGCATGAGTTTGTTGTGAGTTGAAATCTGTAAATTATTGGTATTGGGATTATTCCTCAAAATGTAAAGTCCTCACACAGTAGGAGTTTGTTGTGAGTTTGATTCTGTAAAACATTGTTTGTCCTCAAAAGGTACATGTAGTCCTCTTATTGTATGAGTAAATTGAGAGTTGCAGGGCTTTTTTTCCTTCTTTGCAATTGGCCGTGGACGGACATTTCACAATTTTGACACGGCCAATTCACAAACCTGACATGGCCGTGAATATTTACAAAACGGCCGTTTTAAATCGTGAAAAACGGATTAATTGTGGAAAAACGAATTTTGTGCTCAAAACTGTCAAAACGGCCATTTCGGAACGAGAAATATAAGTTTCATAACCTCGTTTTTAATTCCGAATTCGCGAAAAACTTAACTCGCGTTACCGATGTTTGCTTGTTTTAATCGATTTTAAAGTGTTGTGTAACCGGTGAAACCGGCGTAAATAGTAAAAGCTCTGCCCAGCAACGTCACTATAAACAAGAAATATCTTTTAAAAAGATATACGGCGTTGATTGTGGTCGATGTTTATGAACGATCAAAAGTTATCTTTATGAGATAAAAAGTAGCGGATGCCTTTTTCTGCGCAGTTCTTAGCTACATCATAAGCAAATCAATTACGGGGTGTTGCGCCAGATTTCGTGGCTTATTTTGCTTTATGTGATATTATTACTCAGATATCTATATTTACAGAAAAAACAAAACACAAGAACATGAAAATAAACGATTGCATATAGGTCAGCCGGCAATACTCGAATCTTATTTAATTGCATAATTATAGTATAGTGAATTATTGTGCTCATGCTTAATAAACTGGTCTAAATGGATAAATATTTCTAATTATTTTTATCAAAATTGGTCCTTATCATGCAAATGTTAAAACCATATTAAAAATCGATGATTGACATACACAATAATATCGCCGAATATCTTTATTTAGTATCTTCTGATCAAAACAGACTTCAAGTGCACAAAGTTTACGAGACGGCGTTTATATAAAGATTTCTGCAACTGACCGCAAACTGACCTTGATACCTTGCGGATTGGAATGCAATGCATTACAGTCAGTACGTTATTGTCAGTAAGACCGGTGTACCACAATGATCGCAACCCCTTCTGCGAACTCCGGTGATGAACTGTATATAAACTCTGACTTTCACAAATGGCCGGGAGTTGACCCGAAACCTCGCGGGTTGAAATGCAATGCAAGTAAGTACTAAATATGACAACATAGCTACTAGTATAAACGCTTTTGCGCGCTGGTAATTCTGAAAATAAAAGGTGAACGCACAAACTGTATTTATGTCGAAAATTGATTGTAAAACTGTTCTATCTATTGAGCCTTTTCATTAGAGATAAAATTGTTTCATGCAGTAAAACAGTGTTACAAAGACGCGGATATGTTTCCAATGTTATGGTGTTATACTCAAATCAGCCAATGGAATAAATGAAGTGTATTCATTCGTACCTAGCCGCGGGAAATTTTATTTGAGTATTATTGGACACTTACAAAGGTCAAGTCAGGGTGAAAAGCTGGCTTATTCAGCTAACGCCGAAAAATGGCGACGCCGAACGCTCTACTACACGAAGAAAAATTAAAAAAAACGCAAAATAATCCCGATTTATTTAAATTTGGGATAACAGTAAAGAAACAAAAGCTTTCTACAGAAGGGTAAGATTTGAAACATGCACATTGATAACATTATAAGGAAAGTCATTTGATAAAAGTGAAAGTATCTGCCGCGGCTTATGTATTGATGGAAGCTAGTCAAAACGGCCCCTAGTCAAAACGTCCCCTAGTATTGATTACCGAGACTTGTTATTCGTATCTGTTTACGATTGGAAATTGGTTAAAGTACATGTAATAATGTGGTTTTTTCATATATATTTTTTTCATTTAAATGCATATTCATGACACATATTCATGATTCAAACTTTGTATGTAGTCTATTTATGCTTTGTGAAAAAATGTGAAAAATAAAATAACTTGTTTACATTTCTTACAAAAGTACTGTTTTTCAATGTATACCTAATGTTTCAGATCAAATGACAACCTCCCAGGGAGATCATCATGCACTGGCAAGGGTCAGGCTCACAGAACATGAAAATTATCATGAAGAAGGAATTTTCCTCTTCAGATATTGAGAGAATTATTGACATTTTCAAGAGTAAAAAGAACAGAGTTCTAAAGCTGTAAAGTCCAGAACATGTCTGAGTTATGTGCCCTTGAAATGTTCTATGTTTATAAATGTTATTCCTGTGGTAAAGAATTGTTGGGACCAGGTATTTTAGTTGCATTTGGTACATGAATAATTTTTTGCAAATCAGATATATGTATATGTGTTGTTATTGTATCAAATACAGTATTCATAGAAGGAAAATATGCCTTTATTGCATTATTTAAGGAAATTTTGATAATATTCAAGTGTTAACATGCTTTAGCTATGCTAATGCATTGAACTTTGAATTTCACAATTTAAAGAAGTTCGCGACTCGTTTTTTCACAATTTTAAGAAGTTTCGCGACTCAATTTTTCACAATTTTGAAAAGTTCGCGACTCAATTTTTCACAATTTTGACAAGTTCGCGACTCATTTTTTCACAAAGTGAGGGGCCAGGGCCGCTTCACAAAGTCAGGAAAAAAAGCCTGAGTTGTTATAAGTTGTTTTCTGCAAAGCTATTGTGTTAGTTAAGAGATTGTAGCCCTCATATTGTAGCAATTTAATATGAGTTGAAGTCAGTAAGACATCTGTTTTATTCAACAAAATGCAGTCCTTGTATTGCGAGAGATGTAGTGAGTTGACATCTGTTAAGCATTCGTTTTACTCCCCAAAATGTAGTCCTCACATTGTAGGAGTTGTTTTGAAGTGAATGATGCAAACCTCTTGTGTAAGTACTCAAAAGGTAAAGTCCTAACATTGTAGGATATTTTGTAACTTGAAAATGTAGCAAACATACCTTATCTTAACATTCTTGTTAGATCAATACTGCAAACAAACATATTTTAATTTGTGTAAGTATCTAAAACATTATACTGGTCAGCTGCGAACACATTTCCCTTTTGCAAACAGTCCCAACATTTTATATGTTACCTCATCTCCTTAAGTTAGAATGACAATCACGGTTAAGTAAGTTTAGAATTGATTAAATAGGCAGCGTATTGGAATGATGGATAATTTTTAACATGTACAGCATACTTTTAACAAAATACTGCCCCAACACATCTCTAAATAACTGTTCTGTTTCTTAATGTATCAGATCTGTATTCATCAGATCGAATTCATTTGTAAAATGATAATCTTGCAGTATTTAACAGTCATGTGACTTTATACTATATTGGTATTATAAATGCATTTGACTATTTGGAATAGCAAAACACCCCACATGTCAAGAATTTTATTCCGACATACTTGCAGTTTTATGCCATTATATAAAGTTTAAAATTATTGATTTATATAGCGTGACATAACAGTGTGTTTTTTCATCCAAACTGGGGGCTGGTATTCTGCAACATTCTAAATAGAAAAAAAGGATAAATTTTTCCCAAATGTGACCCTAAAAATTCCAAAATAGAAAGGTTTAAAAAAATATATTTAATTTTCGAATTCAACATTTATCCTATTAAAGGGGCCTGTCACGTTTGGGTAAATTGACAAAATTGAAAAAAGTTGTTTCAGATTCACAAATTTTCGTTTTGGTTATGATATTTGTGAGAAAACAGTACATGTGTAATTCTGAACATTTACCATGCTCTTAAATAGTCATTATATGCATCTTTTGATGGTTTAAAAAACCTGAAAATTATAAAGCATTGCAACGTGAAACAAATTAATAGTTCAGAGAGTTCTGTTGTTGTTGTTATATTCTGTGAAACTACGAGGAATGGTTATATAAAGTATAAAATGAATCCGACATTGTATAAAGGATTGCCGAGAGGTGTTAAATGGGAGACTTTTTACTCCAAGACTCAGGGGGTCAGTGGTTTGAGCCCTGCGGAGGGTTACCTTTTTTTGCATTTAAAATTTTATCTTGATTTATCCTGGATAACTTAAGATCAAATGTTTACATTTATCAATATTAAGAATTTAGTGACAACTTCAAAACATGCCAAAATCTGTGAAAAGGCCCTTTTAAGCCTCAAAAAGGCATCCTCACAGTTGAGGTGTGTAGGGTTATAGTATGTAAAACAATTGTAAAACAAAAGTCCTATAGTATAGTTGTTTTGACAAAAATTAAGTAAAAATATCCTGACTGTCAAGTTCTATAATTGTTTAATTGTCTGAGCTTTGTGACTTGATAATATGTAAAACATATTATTTGTCATTGGAAAAAAGTTCTCATGGTAGGAGTTTGGTTGAAAGCAATAAATGTGTGAAATCAAGCCAAGGTGATGAAACCTTGTAAATGAATACATTAAAAAAATACTTTGAGCCTGCAGAAATCTTTCAATTAGCCTGCAGATAAGCTTTTCAAGGATCATGTAGATAAGCTTGTCAAACTCATTTGTAAATACACTTTAAAACAAAATTGAGGCATGATTAATTGAATTAAAATATTAATAATGTCAAGAAGCAAAGTTTTAATCAAACATAATTTGATTCATTTAACATGAACATTTTGGACAAACAAAATAGAGAAGTTTGCTTGTTTTGAATAAATTATATTTGTGTAGAATAATATTTTTACTTGCACCTACTACTTATACATGTAAAAAAGTTAGAGAAACACAAACAAAGAGCAGACCCTGAAAACAACTACCTTTAAAATGTACTATTTGCTGTTTTTTGCAGAACCCCTAATGTTCAATTCTATTTGAAGCATCCTAAGTTTGTGTACATGCTGATGAGCCACTCAAGCTGAAACTTATTTTAGACTCTTAAGTTGATGGTACTAGTATAACCGGGTGCAGGATCAACGGGGTTTTAAGGGGATTACATATGGGGTAGACATAATATAAACACACAGTTAACAACTTTATTTTTGCAAATATCTCAAGTTTTAAAAATAAATTTGCAAAAATCTTTAGGTCATAACAGACAGTTTCAAACCTATTTATTTTAGCTTGCTTGCATTGAAAGCCTCAGACTCCTTAAAATGCCGTTTCCCAAATGCTGAGTCCGTTTCCTGGACTAGAACCACTACTTGGTGTCTTTATGGGAGATTTAAAAAACGCTTCCACTGTGGGTATTGAACGCGTGACCCTCTCGGCGGACAGGCATCCATTACACCTCATATATGTGATATCCATGGAAAAGTGAAGTTTTAGTATAAATTGGAGTTTGTTGTTACATGAATTCTGAGAAACACGTGGGCTAGTCATCAAAATGTATAGTCCTCATTATGTAGGACCTTGTGAGCTTATTAATAATTTCCATGCAACATTTGCATTCGTTCTCAAAAGTGGAAACCTCTGTTTTAAGGAGTTTTTGTGTGTGTAAACTTTTCAAAAACTTGTTAATCCTCAATTGTTAAAATCATGTCCATTGTAAACCGGTTTCAACACCATATGAGTTTAATTGACCGTAGAAAGACAAACCAAGATGTTTTCATCTTGGGCCTGGTTGCTTGTTTTCAGAAGTTCGTTTTTTTTCGGGTTCAAAGCAATGCAGGGCAAGGAGATTAAACTGCAGGGCGATTAGATTTTGGGCCTTCTTGCCACGCAGGGTGAGTGGATCTGGAACAGTGATTTTTAGCTCATCTATTTTTTGAAAAAAAAATATGAGCTATTGTCATCACCTTGGTGTCGGCGTTGGCGTTGGCGTCGGCGTCCGGTTAAGTTTTGCGTTTAGGTCCACTTTTCTCAGAAAGTATCAATGCTATTGCATTCAAACTTGGTACACTTACTTACTATCATGAGGGGACTGGGCAGGCAAAGTAGATAACTCTAACGTGCATTATGACAGAATTATGTGCCCTTTTTATACTTAAAAAATTGAAAATTTTGGTTAAGTTTTGCGTTTAGTTCCACTTTTCTCAGTAAGTATCAATGCTATTGCATTCAAACTTGGTACACTTACTTACTATCATGAGGGGACTGGGCAGGCAAAGTTAGATAACTCTGGCATGCATTTTGACAGAATTATGTGCCCTTTTTATACTTAGAAAATTGACAATTTTGGTTAAGTTTTGTGTTTAGGTTCATTTTATTCCTTAAGCATCAAAGCTATTGCTTTCATACTTGCAACACTTACTAACTATCATAAGGGGACTGTGCAGGCAAAGTAATGTAACTCTGACTGGCATTTTGACAGAATTATGTGCCCTTTTATACTTAGAAATTGAAAATTTGATTAAGTTTTGTGTTTAGGTCCACTTTATTCCTACAGTATCAAAGCTATTGCTTTCATACTTGCAAGATTTATGAACTATCATAAGGGGACGGTGCAGGCAAAGTTATGTAACTCTGACTGGCATTTGGACGGAATTATGGGCCCTTTATACTTAGAAAATTGAAAATTTGGTTAAGATTTATGTTTTGGTCCACTTTACCCCTAAAGTATCATAGATATTGCTTTCATACTTGGAACACTCACAAACTATCATAAGGGTACAGTAAAAGGACAAGTGCATAACTCTGGTTGTCATTGTTACGGAATATGCCCTTTTTTGACTTAGTAACTTTTAATATATGGTTAAATTTTGTGTTTCGATCCACTCGAAGTATCAAGGCTATTGCTTTCAAACTTCAAATACTTACATGCTATCATGAGGTTACTGTACCTGGCAACTGAATTTTACTTTGACCTTTGAATGACCTTGACTCTCAAGGTCAAATTATTAAATTTTGCTAAAATTGCCATAACTTCTTTATTTATGATTAGATTTGATTGATACTTTTGATGAAACTACTCTTACCTGACCCTCCCCCCCCCCCTCCCCCCCCCCCCTCCCCCCTCCCCCCCCCCCCTAATTTATTTTTTTTAAGATCATCTCACAAATGACCACCACACCCTCACACTATACCCCCACCCCTACCCCCCCCCCCCCCCCACCCCACCCCCCCCCCCAATTTTTTTTTTTGATTTTTTTTTTTTTTTTTTTTTTTTTTTAAGATCATCTCACAATTATCACCACACCCTCACACTATACCCCCCCCCCCCATTTTTTTTTTTAAACGGTTATGTTTGAAATACCGTCCAACCATCGCACCCAAACCCCCCCCCCCCCACCGATTTTTTTTTTTTTTTTTTTTTTTTTTTCGCTTTTTTGGAAGATAATGTAATAAATGTCCACAACCCCACACTATACACCCCTCTTCACTCCACTCCTCCCTTCTTTGTGATTGAAAATGCGAGTCCCTTCACCTTTAAAAAGAAAATAGATGAGCGGTCTGCACCCGCAAGGCGGTGCTCTTGTTTATTTATTTTTGTTACAGCCTGTGCCATTTAGATTGGGAAAATTAGCGCGATAAACCATGAAATTGGGAAAAATAGCGCGATAAACCATGAAATTGGGAAAAATTGTAAATATGATTATAAGAACAGAATTAAAATTATTGAAGTATGTTTGACAGCATTTTTATATTATAAAGTGCTAATTTAATGTGTTCTTACAATGAAGTCGATGTTAAGTTAATATCCTTCCACATGCATATTGAACTTGCAATAATCTATATAGATTCTTGATTATACCATTTAATCATAACCTCTTTAACAGTAAGAATTTAATTCAGTATTTTTTTAATTAAATATCATATGGTGAAAACATGAACAAATATTTAAAAAAAAACGCTTTAGTGGTATTGCTATGTCAATGATGTATTAAATGGAGTTAAACTAATTTATTTCATTTCTTTACCTTTCAACATCTTGCACTTGACATCCTCCGTTAAATGCTATTTCGGTAAACTGTAAAGCGTGACAAACATAATAAAGCAGAATATGCATATGAATCTGATTATACACAGAATTACTAACATATAAATTATATCATGTTTGTCTCTTTCCATTTTCGAACGATACTCATCTTTAGGTAGACTTATGCCAATTTCCCAACACTGATTTCCGTGATGCACATTCACTGTGAAGATTTCTAATAGATATTTGTTGTTTTTATCTCAAACGTTGTATTTTGCGTTAATGGACACACGCATTAAATTATTCCGTAATAACCATATGATATCCGTTTTTAATTTGAATGTCATTAATCATTTTCGCCGCTCATCGCAAATTTCTCCTCTGCTTGCCGCCATCTTGGACGTGTGTAAAATAACAGGCGTTTACAATCGGGATACATCAACTCTCGTCGGTATCCTCCGCAATAGTGAGAGAGATGTGGATAGTAACGTAAAATTGTATTCGGCTAAATTCGCGAACAATACGTAAGTTAGTTGTCGTTCGGCGACGACTCGACAAGCTCGATCGGCACTCGTTCGAAAATTATTGATAAATTACATTTTAATCTTATTGGCTTTATGAGGAAAATTTTGTCTTTTTGGGGAAATTTTAATCAATTTTTGGGAAAAGACGTCATTTTTTGCAATTGGGAAGCAGCCGACTATCGGCTGTAATTTTGGGCAAAAAAAATAAATGCTGGAATAATGTGTAGATGCCTACCATGTTTATTTTTTTGTGAGTTGAAACATATGTTTGCAATGTCGAACAAGTTCAAATGTTTTATAATTATATTGTGAAAGTTTGTACATATTTTGTGTTCCAGCCCTAAGGTTGTGATTGATTTTGTTTTTAATTAAAATCTAAAATTAGTGTGTTGTACATTGATTTCTGTTAAACAAGAGTGTAAGTTATCAGAAAGGAAAGTCCTCATATTGTTGGAGTTTGTTGTGTTAAAGGGAAAGTCCTCATATTGTTTGAGATTGTTGTATATAATATTATGTAAAACAAGTGTGTAAGTCATCCAAAATGAAAGTCCTCATATTGTTGGAGTTTGATGTATGTTGAATTATGAAAAAACTAATGTGAACGTTATCAAAAGTTAAAGTCCTCATATTGCTTGAGATTGTTGTGTGTTGAATAATGTTAAAAAAGCGTGTAAGTAATCAAAAGGGACAGTGCTCATATTGATTGAGTTTGTTGTATGTTGAATTATGAAAAAACATGTTAAGTTATCAAATGGTAAAGTCCTCATATTGTTGGAGTTTGTTGTGTATTGACTAATGTAAAACAAAATGTGTAAGAAATCAAAAGGGACAGTCCTCACAGTTCATGATTGTTGGTGAGTTCTAGTATGTAAAACAATTGTGAAACAAAAGTCCTCCTATACTATAGTGTTTTTTTTAATTATATTAAAAGTATCCTGAAAGTGATATTCCTTAATTTGTTTAATTGTCAGAGTATTTGTGACTTGAATAATATGATAAATATTTTTATGTCATTGGAAAAAATCCTCAATGTAGGAGTTGGTTGAAAGCAATAAATGTTTGAAATCAAACCAAGGTAATGATTACCATTTGTAAATAAATAAATTTAAAAATACTCTGAGCCTGCAGATAAGCTTTTTCCAACTCATTTGAAAATGCACTATAAAACAAAAATTTAGGCATGAAAAATGGATTTAAAATATTGATAATGCTAAGAAGCAAAGTTCACATTTAACCAGTCTTCACGCTAACTATAAGCCTGACAGCCCGGGACTGGGTAAATGTTAATCGGGCTACTAGAAATTAATAATTTATATAGTTGGGCTATTGGATTTTTTGTCTGTTTCTAATAAAGCATCATATGCCGGGCTAGTGGTTGAAATATATTACCGTGAAGACTGCATTTAACATATATTATCTCATTTAACATGACAATTTTGGACAAATACCCTGATATAGAGAAATTTGCATGTTTTAACTCTGAAAACAGCTACCTATTTAATTTACCTTTTGCTGTTTTACAGAGCGTCCAAAGGTTCACCTGACCACCACAACTCTTTTCGGAGTGTCTGAAGTTCGTGTACGTGCTAGGAAGCCACTTACAATGAAACTGGGCATTACCGGTTCTCCAACTCCCATTGTCATCTGGGCTAAAGAAGGAAAACCCATTCCAAGGGTAATTATCTATTAGTATTTAAATCTTTGGGACCAGTTTAGTGTTTTCAATTATATTAAACCAGTAACCCATTCAATATGTTTAACCATTTCAGAGTGAAACAAAGGTAATTGTACATGTTACTTACCTAAACGGTTTATAAATAATACTTAATCCACTGACTTTCTAATTAAAATGTGTTTTTTGTAAGTAAAACGTATCCTTCATCGTTGTACATGTATGACATGCACTTCACATAAAATAAATATTAATTATATGATGCCCGTTGTTAATGCTATGGTTACTTGTCATTTCTGCTAAGCTTCGTTATTTCTTTTTATTGTCTGCCATCTTAGAAGCACATTTTTTTGTGCAGCGCCATGTAAAATCGTATACAACCGCCAAAGTTCGCGACAACTCGAGAAGCTCCATTGACGTTGGAATCATTCTCGGATTTTTTATATTTTCTTCAGTGTTCTTATGTCGGTTGATAATGATACATTATTTGACAAGAATTACCTTTTTATTTCCGGAAATATCAGGAACCATTAATCAAGAAATAATGTTGTTTTGAAAACTGCAAAGGGGTTGCAATCTTAGGAAGCAAAAAATATTGGACAGTAAGTCTGGCGCTCATGCATTTCACTTTTGGCTTTTTGAAATATTTGTCGGCAATTTCCAACGGCCAGACGGGCATTTACCATGTCTAGGCTCTAGTTCTCAACTAACCATCAAATATTAACAATTTGCAAACCTATCTTTACTTCCATTAGCTCCAACACATGTTATTGTTAGTCAAATGTATTTTGGTTGACTTATATTGTAGGCTCGCACCTCATTACTATACTACACTAGAGCTCCCAAAAGCAGATCATGGTGACACTGGAAACTACCTTGTGACTGTTGAAAACGAACATGGCAGAGATTCTGCAGATATTCCGGTCTTAGTTATTGGTATGTTAAATTTTGCAATGTCTCAATAGCAAGTTCAAGTTTCTACACTGGCAATTGTCAAAAGCAACAATAAATATCTGAGTTGATAAAAAATTAACAAACTGCTAATAATTTCTCTATCAAAGATATATTTATTTGCATAATATGTCTTGTAATGCCCCAGGTAGGGTGGCATATAGCAGTCGAACTTACTGTCCATCAGTCAGTATGTGTGTATGTCAGTATGTGTGTATGTCAGTATGTGTGTATGTGTGTATGTCAGTATGTGTGTATGTGAGTCTGTCCGTCCGTCCGAAAAATAACTTTTAACGTTTGCCATAACTTTTGCATTATTAAAGATAGAAACTTGATATTTGGCATACAAGTGTATCTCATGAAGCTGCACATTTTGAGTGGTGGAAGTTCACGGTCAAGGTCATCCTTCAAGGTCAAATGTCTAATATATGGCGCCTGTCTGTCCGTCCAAAAACTTTAACATTGGCTATAACTTTTTCACTATTGAAGATTGCAACTTGATAATTGAATGCAGGGTTTTTTTTGGCCCGTTTTTATAGCCGAAATTCGGCTATGCTCCCAATCCCAAAAAGTATACTTTTTTTCCAAAATGTGGCAAAAAATTCCCAATTTAAAAAAAAAATTTTTTTTTTATATTTTTTTTTTTTTAGAAAGAAGTGTCTTATGCGTTTATTATCTCAATTTTAATTCAATTACATCTAACAAAGTATTATATGATTTTGTTCTTTTCATTTGAATGATTATAAAGAGTTATGTATAACTTAGTATTTCCCTAATCAGTGGACTTTTCGTGTGGAAAAAAAAAATGGCTAATGAATTTATTTTCCCAATTTCATGAAAATGCCGATAAAATTCCCAATTCCAAAGCCATGGGCTATCTTCCCAAAAAGTGGAAAAAAAACCCTGGAATGCATGTGTATCTCATGGAGCTGAACATTTTGAGTGGTGAAAGGTCAAGGTGAAGGTCATCCTTTAAGGTCAAATGTCAAATATATGGCGTCTGTCTGTCCGAAAACTTTAACAATGGCCATAACTTTTTTAATATTGAAGATAGCAACTTGATATTTGGCATGCATGTGTATCTCATGAAGCTGCACATTTTGAGTGGTAAAAGTTCAAGGTCAAGGTTATCCTTCAAGGTAAAATGTCAAAAAAAAAATTCAAAGCGTTGTTCTCATGGAGCTGCACATTTTGAGTGGTGGAAGTTCAAGGTCAAGGTCATTCTTCAAGGTCAAAGGTCAATAAATAAAAATATTTCAAAGCGGTGCAATATGGGGCATTGTGTTTCTGACGAACACATCTCTTGTTGTAACCATAATTGCTGTGCTAGTGTTCTGTGTTGTTACTAATAGCCTCTTCATAAAATTAACAAATAGTCAAATTGTTTTGCAGACAAGCCTGGACCCCCGGACGGTCCTTTGGAGGTCAGTGATGCGTTTGCGGACTCCTGCCAATTGGCTTGGAAACCACCTCAGGACAAAGGAAACTAACCAATAATCGTTGAGTCTTATTAATTACAATTTTTATTCTTTGATTAAGGCTTGTTTACATGAATACAACTATTGAAAATGAAATTGTTGTTCTTGGGCATATTTTGTTTAGAAATCATTTTCAATGATTTAAACTGAACTTATCTAATGACAGAAAATATATTTGTGTTAGTGTTTGACACAACAATATATCTCTTAAGTTACCTATTTCATTCAATTGAAAACAATATTCAAGTTTTAGATGTTGCCACGTAAACCAATTATGGAATGTACTCTTGATTTAGGTTACACAGTAGAAAAATTCCAGGAGGGCTTGTACTTCTGGGAAAAGGTGCCTGGCATGCCGATGTGCAAGTCCATAATAGTCACTGGACTGAAGACTGGAGTCAAGTTCAAGTTCAGGGTCATGGCTGAGAACATATACGGAATAGGAGAGCCCTTAGAGACAGATTTCCCAGTGTTAGTCAAGAATAGATTTGGTGAGATAATGCTTTTTTTCTAGTCAGTGTTCACAAATTCCGTTAACAAATGTCTTGTGTAGTTGTTGTTATTTGTGTCCTTGGAACAATTCAGCTCCATATTCTAGTATCCATTTGCTTTCTGTATTTCTCATGACCCAAAAGGGAGGCATATAGTAACTGCATTGTCAGTCAGTCTGTCCTTCCATCCATCCATCAGTCTTGCTCTCTTCATGCGTGGAGTATAACTGAAAATATTGAAGGGATTTTCAAAAGGTGTAGTCCTCAGTATGTAGGAGATTGTTGATAGTCCAATTATGTAAAATTGTGTATATTTCTAGCCCTCATGTTGTAGGGGTTGCTGACTTGTGTGTTTAATAACAAAACAAATAGTTTTTATGCCCCCATAACATAGGTTCTGGGGGCATATTAAAATCGCACCGTCCGTTAGTTTGTCAGTCAGTTAGTCAGTCCGTTAGTCCGTCCGGTTTAGTTTCCGCTCAATAAGTCAAGCAATTGTCATCAGATCTTCACCAAACTTCATGAAATTGTGTAAGGCAATAACATCTGGGTCAAGTTCGATAATCTGCCAAATTGACCTAGACACTCTTGAGTTACGGCCCTTGAATCATCATAAAATTGGGTTTTTCTTGTTTCTGCTCAATAACTTTAGCAATTGTCATCAGATCTTCACCAAACTTTATGAAAATGTGTAAGGCAATAACATCTATTTCAAGTTCGATTCTCGGTCAAATTCACCCTGACACCCTGACACTGCTGAGTTACAGCCCTTGAATCATCGTTAAATTGGGTTTTATCTGGTTTCCGCTCAATAACTCTAGCAAATACCAAAGGATCTTTGCCACTCTTCATAAAAATGTGTAAGGCAAAAACATCAAGGTCAAGTTCGATATTCGGCCAAATCGACCAAGACACTCCTGAGTTACGGCCTTTGAATCATTGAAAAATTGCGTTTTTTCTCGTTTCAATTCAATAACTCGAGCAATTGTCATAGGATCTTTACCACACTTCATAAAAATGTGTAAGGCAATAAGATCTAGGCCAAGTTCGATAATTTTCCATATTGAACCAGACAATCTTGAGTTACGGCCCTTGAATCATCAAAAAATTGCGTTTTTTCATGTTTCCGCTCAATAACTCAAGCAAATTTCATAGGATCTCCGCCACACTTCATGAAAATGTGTAAGGTCATAAAATCTAGGTCAAGTATGATAATCAACCAAATCGACTAGGACACTCCTGAGTTACGGTCCTTGAATCATCGGAAAATTGAGTTTTTGTCCTTACGTTATGAAGTTGTGCATGTTGGATTATTATTGTCCTATATCAAAATTGAACTCTTTTTATATTCCCCCGGTAGGGTGGTATATAGCAGTCGCACTGTCCGTCCATCTGTCTGTCCGTCGCACTTTTGCGTTTAGGTTTAAAAAATGCTCATATCTTCTATGGCGCTTCAGATGTAACCTTCATATTTGGTATGCATGGGTATATAGACAAGGCCTTTCCATACGCACACAAATTTTGACCCCTTTGACTTGAACTTAGGGTTCGCGTTTAGGTTTCGAAATCTGTGTTTAGGTTTCGAAAAAGCGTTTTTTCGGGGCATATGTCCTCCGATGGAGACAGCTCTTGTTAAATCTATTTATATTAGCTTGCTAGCATCAAAAGCCTCAGAGTTATTGAAATGCTCTCGAGTCCATTTCCAAGACATAGAATCAGTACTTGTGTCTTTATTGGAGATCTAAAGAACTTTCCCACAGTGGGTATCGAACACGTGACCTCCCAGCAGACATCAATTACACCACGATGACCTCATATAGTATGTGATATCCATGGAAAAGTGAAGTCTTTAGTAAATATTGGAGTTTGTTGTGACATGAATTCAGAGAAACATGTGGGCTAGTCATCAAAATTTAAAGTCCTCATAATGTAGGACTTTGTGAGGTAATGAAGAATTTCCATACCAAAATATATAGTCCTCATTATGTAGGAGTTTGTGAGTTGATTAAGAATTTCAATACAACAATGTATAGTCCTCATTATGTAGGGGTTTGTGAGTTTATTAATAATTTCCATACAACATTTGCCTTAGTTCTCAATAACTGGAAACCTCCGTTTTAAGGAGTTTTTTGTGTGTAAACCTTTTAAAACTTGTTAATCCTAAATAGTTGAAATCATTTTCATGGTAAACCGGATTCAACACCATATAAGTTTGATTGATTGAGGAATGGCAAATCAAGATGTTTTTATTTTGGACGTGGTTGCTTATTTTCAGAAGTTGTGTTTTTTCAATTTAAAAACAATGCAGGGCGAGGAGATTAAACTGCGGGGAAATATGGTTTTGAGGCATTCTTACCCTGCAGGGTGAGTGGCTCTGGAAACATGTGTGGATGCCTGCCATGTTTCTTGTTTGTGAGTTTAAACATGTTTGCAATGTCGAACAAGTTCAAATGTATTTTAATTATATTGTGAACTTTTGTCATCAAAAGTCATCAAAAGGGAAAGTCCTCATATTGTTGGAGTTTGTTGTATGTTGAATTATGAAAAAACTTATGTGTAAACATAAAAACATATCAAAAGGTAAAGTCCTCATATTGTTGGAGTTTGTTGTGAGTTGAATTATATAAAACAAATTTGTCAGTCATCAAAAAGGAAAGTCTTCACAGTTTAGAATTTTTTTAAGGCTTTAGACAAAGTATGTTATACCATTATAAAACAAAAGTACTTATAAAGAATGTATTTTTGTTATAAAAATTGTGTTAAAAAAAATATTGAAAGTGAAGTTTGTTAATTTGTTATATTTTAAAGAGTTTTCATGACTTAAATAATATGTTGAACATTTTATTTGTTATTAAAAAAAACTTGTTTTAGGAGGTGGTTGAAAGCAATAAATATGTGAAATCAAGCCAAGGTAATGATAACCATTTGTAAATGAATACATTAAAAAATACGTTGAGCCTGCAGATAAGCTTTTCAAACTCATTTGTAAATACACTATAAAACAAAAATTGGGGGATGTAAAATGGATTTAAAATAATGATAATGCCAAGAAGCAAAGTTCGCATTTAACATAATTGTCTCATTTAACACGACACTTGTGGACTAATACCCAGATAAAGAGAAATTTTCTTGTTTTAATATATTTGTGTAGAAAAATATTTTGATTTGCACCTACAACTATACTAGCTAGAGAAGCTTAAACTTGACAAAGAGCAAAATTTGAAAACAGCTACCTATTTAATTTTCCTTTTGCTGTTTTTACAGAGTCCCCAAAGGTTCACCTGACCAACACATCTCTTTCTTGAGCGTCTGAAGTTTGTGTATGTGCTGGGGAGCCACTTACGATGAAACTGGGCATTACCGGTTCTCCTACTCCCACTGTCATCTGGACCAAAAAAGGAAAACCCATCCCAAGGGTAATTATGTATTGATATTTAAATCTTTGGGACCAGTTTAGTGTTTTGAATAATATTCAATTTGTTTCGCCATTTCCGAGTGAAACAAAAGTAATTGTACATGTACTCACCTAAACAGATTATAAATACTACTGATTATTTCTAATTAAAATATATTTTGTGTATGCAAAACGTTTCCTCCATCGTTGAATGACACGCACTTTACATTAATAAATACTAATTATATCATGTCTGTCATTAATTTTATCGTCAATTATAATTTTCTGAGCCTCGTAATTTGCTTTTATTGTCTGCCATCTTGGAAGCACATTTTTTGTGCAACGCCATGTAAAATCATATACGACCATGTGGCGGGCTTTTCTGCATTCCCGACAACTCAAGAAGCTCCATTTATTTTGGGAATCATTACCAGAATGTTTTGATGCTGCAGTGTTCTAATGTCGGTTGTTAAGATATATGACGAGAATTATCTTTTCATTTCCGGAAATATCAGGAACCATTAATCACGATATAATGTTGTTTTGAACACCGCAATGGAGTTGCAATCTTTGGTATCAAACATTATTGGACAGTAAGGCTAACGATCTTGCATTCACCTTCGGCCTTTTGAAATGTTTGTCGGCAATGTCCTACGGACAGGCATTCCCCATGTCTGGGCTCTAGTTTTAAACTAACCATCAAATATAAACAATTTGCAAACCTACCTTAACCTCCATCAGCTGCAACATATTTTATTATTAGTCAAGTCTATTTTGGTTGACATATTGTAGGCTCGCACCTCCAACACTAATGACTGTACTACACTAGAGCTCCTAAAAGCACATCATGGGGACACTGGAAACTACCTTGTGATTGTTGAAAACGATCATGGCAGAGATTTTGCAGATATTCCGTTCATCATTATTGGTATGTTAAATTTTGCAATTTGTCAGTAACAAAAAAAACATTTACCAGTTCAGTTTTATGCTGTTTGCACATAGCCATTTTCACTTTGCTTCTAGCGGGAAAGGGTTATATGCATAAAATGTTTTGTTTGTTACCATAATTTCCGTGCCAGTGTTCTGTTTTGTAACAAATAGTCTCTTCATAAAATTTACAAGTAGTCTAATTGTTTTGCAGACAAGTGTGGACCCCCCGAAGGTCCTCTGGAGGTCAGTGATGTGTTTGCGGACTCCTGCTGATTGGCATGGAAACCACCTCAGGAAAAAAGAAACTTACCAATTATCGGTAAGTCCTATTAATTACAATTTATATTCTCTGATTTAGGCTCGTTTACCATGAATACAACTATTGAAAATGAAATTTTTGTTCTTGGGCATATTATTCACCCGGGAAATTTTCGGGGAGCATATAGCTGCCAGTTTGTCCTTCCTTCCTTCTTTCCTTCTTTCCTTCCTTCCTACCTTCCTTCCTTCCTTCCTTCCTTCCTTCCGTCACACTTTTGTTACAGTTTGTCATTGCGACTTCGATATTTTACTGATCTCTTACATATTTGGCATGTAGGTACCTTGCATGAAATCTCTACCTTTAGATGAGGTTTGAGGTCACTGTGGTCAAGGTCACAAAGGCTAATAATAGATTTTTCCGTCACACTTTTGTTACAGTGTCTCATTGCTCCTTCAATATTTTACTGATCTCTTACATATTTTGCATGTAGGTACCTTGCATGAACCTCTACCTTTTGATGAGGTTTGAGGTCACTGTTGTCAAGGTCAAGGTCATCGAGGCTAGTAATAGATTTTTCCGTCACACTTTAGTTACAGTTTCTCATAGCGCCTTCAATATTTTACTGATCTCTTACATATTTGGCATGTAGGTACCTTGCATGGACCACTACCTTTTGATGAGGTTTGAGGTCACTGGGGTCAAGGTCACCGAGGCTAAACATAGATTTTGTTAGGTGGATATTAACACATAGATTGACAAAGCGCATCAACGGGGAGCATCCATCTGTTTCACTGATATTCTTGTTTTGTAAAGAAATCATTTTCAATGCATAAACTGAACTTATTTAATGACAGAAAATATATTTGTGTTAGTGTTTGACACAACAATATATCTTTTAAGTTACCTTTCCCTATTTCAATCAATTGGAAACAATATTCCAGTTTTGGATGTTGCCATGTAAACAGATTATGGAATGCACTCTTGATTTAGGTTACATAGTAGAGAAATGCCAGGAGGGCTCAGACTTCTGGGAAAAGGTGCCTGGCATACCGATGTGCAAGTCCAGAATAGTCACTGGACTGAAGACTGGAGTCAAGTTCAAGTTCAGGGTCATAACAGAGAACATATACGGAATAGCAGAGCCCTTAGAGACAGACTGCCCAGTGTTAGTCAAGAATCGATTTGGTGAGAAAATGCTTTTTTCTAGTAGTGTTCATAAATTCAGTTAACAAATGTGTTTTGTAGTTGTTGTTATTTGTGTCCTTGGAACAATTCAGCTCCATTTTCTAGTATCAATTTCCTTGCTGTTGATTTTATGAACCCAAAGGGAGGCATATAGAATCGTCAGTCCGTCCATCAATCCATCAGTCTTTCCCGCTTCTTGCATGGAGTAGAACTGGAAGTATTGAATAGATTTTCAAAAGGTGTAGTCCTCATTGTTAAGGAGTTTGTTGTGATTCGAAATATGTAATCATTTGTTATATTTCTAGTCCTCCTGCTGTAGGGATTGTTGACTGTGTGTTTGATAACGAAACACATATGTGTGATATCCATGAAATATTGAAGTCCTTAGTATATATTGAAGTTTGTTGTGACGTGAATTCTGGGAAGCATGTGTGCAAGTCATCAAAATGTATAGTCCTCATTTTGTTGGAGTTTGTTATTTGATTTTTATAAAACATCCTCAAAAAGTGGAAACCTCAGTTTTAGGGAATTTGTTGTGTGTTTACTTTTGTAAAACTTGTTGGTCCTCAATTTTTAAAAACATTTCCATGGTAGACCTAAGAAAATAATTCAGTTATACAGCTGGGGACAGGTTTAGACATGCCTTTTGTGGTGAGTCGTGGTTATGGGTTTTCGTTATAAGTACCGTAATTACTCATAAGTTTCCAAAAACCTTAAATTTTCTGACATCCCTAGTTTTAGCAATTATTATTCTTTGGAAGCCCAGATTGTCATCTACAATTAATGACTCGTACAGCTGAATTTCGTCTCAAGGTCAAGGTCACAGTGAACACTTGATAATTGTACATATAACTAATATTAGATATTGAGTGTATATGTTTGTGTCGGGCTCATGGTATAGGTCTTCTTTATGCATGGAGATAATTAAGTGTGGCACAAATGTTCACCATCACCATCAGATGTGTCTTGAACAAGTTTAAGTTCCCTTGGTTCAGATCAAGGTCACACTTGAAGTACAAATGTTTTATAAATCTTGAAATTATTTCAATACCTGTCGGTTGTGTCCAGAACAGGACATTGAGGGAATTTGAAGTTGTAGTGCGTAATAGATGGTGGACATATTTTGATATTTTATGTTTACTATGATCAGTTTCACAGACAAGAATCATTTCACTGGGCTGAATTAGTCACTTATAAAATGTAAATGAAGTTTTCAATCATGGAAGGTTTTATGTAACTTTGAGAGTATCATTTCATGACATATAGTTATATGAGTATATTTATGCATTTCATGATCATGTTTCTTGAGTAAAAGCTGAATATTGTGTTAATATTAAAATGTGTTGCAGGTAGTGCCTTCCACTGACAAGTGACAAGAATAATTGTTCACAATAATATGAAGGGGCATGGGCTTGTTATTAATTGTTCATCCAGAGCAAAACACATCTTATTTGCTTCAAACTTCAAACTTATACTATTAAGCAGCCATAATTAACACACTAGGTATCATCTGGAATGTTAGCAGTAATCTTAGCAAATCAATATATTGGTGTAGAAGTAGAAACAAAACAACATGTACTAGTTCTTTTCTTAAATAATGAGTCCCTTTTGGTGATTAATTTTGGTGTCTTGTTTAACTCAAAGAGTATTGCTACTAAAGTGACGAAACTTAACCAACATACTATTATCACTAGCATGTAAAAATGTGCACAAAAAAATGCTGGTCATATTTTTAACACAATCATAATAATTGCCCTATTTAGGAACAACGATACAATCTTGAAAAACTGATCATATTATAGGAACACCTGCAGCAGGCAGTTTGTCCTGCAGCATCAAGGAGAACTATGTTAACTCTTACTCAAAAAGGTTTTGGTTGTATCATCATGAAACTTGTCGATAATATCTGGGCCAAGTTTTATAACCAGCCAGGTACTACTTTTAATCCTATCATCAATCGTGGTCAAAATGTTTGTGGGCATATACTCTCAGCCAAGTGAAGTGCAATAACCTGAAGCACTGAAGTACCAAATTAATGTTCTCTAACTAAAATAGGCTTATCATCTTAATCCTTGTGGTATTCCTTTCCTATAGATACAAGTTTAATTAATTGTTAATTAAAAAACTGTACTTTTATTGTAGAGCCGCCTGCCAAGAAGACAGTAATTTGGAAGAAGATTCTGAAGAAGATACACCAGTTGTTGATACAGTTGCTCTGTCCACAGCTACAACCAACAAGTCCAAACCCACAACCAGCCAGTCCAAAGCCACAACCAGCCAGTCCAAAGTTTCAACCAAAGCAACAACCAGCTTTGTCGGAAAGAAAGCGCAGAAAAGAAAAATGTGGTCTGTTGAAGAACAAGCTGCTGTTGAGCAACAACTGGGAAAATATCTTCACACTTCAAAGCTGCCAGATAAACACGAGATTGAGGAGAGCCGAAAAAAAGAACCTGTATTGTTGAACAGACCTTGGCAACAAGTGAAAAGCTACATTAAAATATGTAAAGTTTCAATGCAGAGAAGATTAAACAGTGCAAACTAAACAAGCTGTGTGTTTTGTGTCAAGCCAGCAGGGGTGAACTACTGGTTTATTTCCTTGAAAAGCATGCCTTAGTTACAAGGCTTATTGTGTATAAACATTCATCACTATTTATCTTTTGTTCGTATTTTACATTAACATTCGACCTTGTACTCATGTCCTTCGGATTTTTTGTTGCGCATAATCAAAAAGGATAAATGCTAGGAATGAAACTTTACAAACATTAATATCCCAGCATGAGAACTTATTCCCCTGTGTATTTTGGTCCTTTTTTCTACATTATTGGAGTTATGAGACAACTGGAATATAGGGGAATCAGTGTCCTTAGGACACGTGTTGAATTGTTCTTTTTTATCTTCATTTTATATGCGTGATGTGCTCACATAAAGTTTTGTTTTATTTTTGGGACTGCTTTTCATGTGAGTCCAATTTCTGTATTATCTACATGTAGTGCTCCATCAAGGCCTTAATGGAAGGTTGCCCCGCCCTAACTTTCCAATGATTTGTAACTTGATTTGTAACATTATTGACAGTGTGTTATGGCGCATATGTAGTAGCAGCTGTTTTTCTTAGTATAAATTACTTTTTTGGATTTGTGTTGCATATTACTCAAAAGGATTTACTGCTAGAGTAGTATACATATAAATGTATTGATCAGCATCTGCACTTTTATTATACGCTTTTGTAACAACAGGCATGTTCTTTGTTAAATTTATTTTGCAAAAGTACAACAAACCTTTAACCCACAATGGTATCTTTAAGCAGCTTTTAGCTCCATATTTTGAAGAAATGGCTTTTCTTCTTGCCCCATCTTCAGCCTTTGAACTACATGTAGCTTAAAGTTAAAACTTTTTCTGTAAGCTAGTTTCATGTGATTTCAATGTCTGTATTATCTACATGCAGTGCTCCAGCTAGGCCTTAATGGAAGGGTGTCCCGCCCTGCCCTTCCGAAGTCCCGCCCTGCCCTTCTGAGGCCCCGCCCTGCCCTTCTGAGGCCCCGCCCTGCCCTTTTATTAAAAAAATGAGTTAATAGCTTTTTTTTATCTCCTAAAGATGTTTCATTAATAAACCCATATGTTTTGTGCTGGGTTACTTGTTTGAATAATTATATTTCGTCAATATAATGATAAATTGATGACTGTAATTGGTTTATGTGTGGACTATTTCTTAATATTTGATGTGTTTAATTTCACTAACTGTTACAATTTATAAGTTTCAAGAGATATATATGTTGGAGTGTGTTATTGTATGAGTGTTGGTATTTTTCGCCTCATTACGTGTGGACATGAATGTCAATAGATTAGAATTAGAAGATGATAATGTTGTACATGATCTCATGACCATACTTTCATTTTGTTTTGACTTATTAATATAATGCAACATACATGTCGTCTACTGTTATTACATAAATATAGTACAACATACATGTCATCTACTGAATGTAATAATTTGTTTGACAGACATTTTGTTGATTTTTCAAGACAGCATATTTTCCAAAATACATAAAGATCACTTACGTAACTTTTTGCATTCAAAATATTTCAGTGTTACAATTATGGTAACTGCTTCTTTCTTATTGTTTTAAAAAAGACATCTCAATTGAGAGTTGTGTTTTGTTTTACAAATTTTATTTTAATACTAATAAGAAAATTGGAATACCGCAAAATATTTATTATTTTAATAAAACAGATTTTTGCTTCTCCTGAAAAAAAATGTCAGTAACACTACTTATTGCACTCAGAAAACAACATGTGTTTACTCATGTCATTTTGCAAAATTTGGTAAAAGCATTATTTATACCAGAAAGGTTGTCCTAATAATTTAACAGTTGATGTACGTCATTTAAATAAACACACAAAAGCTGATAAGTCATATAACTGACATTTTTTTAGTTTTATAACATTTAGTAGTACCTGAGTAGTTACCTCGTTGATTAAAATATTTTAATCAAAAGTGTGTTGCTTTTTTGTATAATTATGCCCCCCTTCAAAGAAGACGGGGTATGTTGTTTTGCTGGATGTCGGTCTGTCTGTCCGTCTGTTTGTCGGTAGATCAGTTCGTTTCTGACGAATAACTCATCAACGAATTGAAGATTGGCTTGATACTTCACATGTGCATTGGCCTTTGACAGCAGATGACCCCTATTGAAATTGGGGTCAAAGGTCACTGTCACAATAAGTGTAAAAATCGTTTTTGATCAATAACTCATCAACAAGTTTACCGTTTGGCTTGATACTTCCCATGTGCATTTACCTTAAACAGTAGCTGACCACTATTGAAATATGGTTCTAAAGTCACTGTCACAATAAGTGTGAAAATCGTTTCTGATTAATAACTCATCAACGAATTGACCGATTGGCTTGATACTCCACATGTGCATTGGCCTTGGACAGTAGATGACACCTATTGAAATTTGGGTCACTTGTCAAAGGTCAAGGTCTGTCACAATAAGTGTTAACATTGTTTCCAATCAATAACACGCCAACAAATTGAACGATTGGCTTGATTCTTCACATGTGCATTGTCCTAGGACAGTAGAAGACCCCTATTGAAATTCGGGTCACGAGTTCAAAGCCCTTTTTGTGGGGCATACGTTTCTGATGCTTCTGTTATTGATTATGTTCGCTCTAAAATTACATGTTATTGATTAACTAACAAAACATAACATTAAAATTGTTCACTGGAAATGGTTAAGAATTGGTTTGGACGGTATCGAATGTCATGTCAGAAAAACTGTTTAACACGAATAACTTATACGTAATAAATTGTTTCGCGGGTCTGTTTATACGTTCCTCTAGATTACGTTTCAAAGACCTTTTTATGCGTGCAACACTTTCAAATCAAACACTATCTACTCGGTGCAGCAGTTGAAATATTCGTTAAAAGCAAATGAAATTACCACTTTGTCAGTGAACATGCTTATATTTGACCGATGTTGCGAGGGCTTAACAATGGACACATACCGACAGTCCGAGGACTTCTTTTTAAAGACCTAAACTTGACGTGCACAATGAAAAGTGAGCTTTATGTATGTATAAGTAATTTCATAAAGTTAATGAATGTTAATTTAAATATCAATACGTTTGGTACAAGTATTTATACATACGTAAATAAGTGTGCATTCAAATATATGTAATTATTTGGAAAAATGATGACCATGAAGTAACGTTATACATTATAAGCATATTTCAAACGTGAACTCGTATGCTAGATGGTCTATATAAGCCATTGCAAAATGCACGGAACTTGGAAATGTTTGTAGCGGATCGTAATACCAAGCACGTATATTTTCACTTTAAAGCACATATACATTGCTTTGCGAAGCGAACATACTTTGGACAGGGTAATTTCCATAATATAAGAAATAACTGCAAGGTATTGATTTAATATATTGTATAAAAATCAAGAATATGCATATTAAATGTATAGGAATCATGAAACTCAAAAAACATCAGAATATAAATTTTTCATTACACCCGCTAGTATTTCCTTTAAGGCAAGTAACTAATTGCCTTAACAGTACATGACTACAAACAAAGCGACATAAAACACAAACAAATGTTTGACGAAGTAAGCTTCGAATACAAAGGGATACTTCTAACTGCTATCATGTTTCGTTGATTATAATACCCCGCACCGTTACTAAGTAAAGTGGGTATCTGGAATCAACATGGACGTCTGTCCGCAAGTTTGTCTGTCCGTGGACAAACTCTTGTCCGCAGGCGTTCCTACACTTCCACATACAACATTCGAACTTGAAGGCATTGTTTCTTATGATATGAAGTTGTGTATGTGCGAATTGCATCATCCTACGATACATATTACAACAGATATGTTCATCTTAGACATTCTTTTACCACTTGCTACATATTACAACATGCGGAGTTGTGGTGTATTATTCGCAAGTATTGTGACAATTCTAGTATTGTATGGCAGGTTAAAAATTGACATATGTACCGGAAAGTATAATTCAGCATTTGTATTAGATTCATAACATTTTGGTGACACAAATACATTGTTTATTTTCTGATATATTGCAAAACATATTTGAGTTAATTGTCCTCGCAAAGATATATACCTTAGATTTGTGCTTATGTGCTTACCGACAGTTCGAGGACTGCTTTTTATGCCTCCCGGATCAAATGATCGGGTGTATGTTGTTTTTGCCTGTCTGTCTGTCTGTCATAACCTTCGTCATAACTTTTGCAATATTGATGATAGCAACTTGATATTTGGCATGCATGTGTATCTCATGGGTCTGCACATTTTGAGTGGTGAAAAATCAAGGTCAAGGTCATCCTTGAAGGCTAAAACTTATTTGAGTAAATTGTCCTCGCAAAGATGTATACCTTAGTTTTGTGCTTATGATGTCTTGTCAGTGTAAATAAACATTGACAACAAAACACTGTCCTCAAAGCGATGGTAGCATGCGATTGTCCTCTGGCCGCATTTAATTGTTGACATAATTTTAAATTGAATTTATGAAGAAACGGTTTACATAATGTCAACGATACTCAGAATACAAACAAATGGTTTGTCAGTGCAACGCCTCATTACATTTTTTTAAGTGTAGATGCGTTCCTTAAAAATGGTCCTCCAAGCCCCGAAGTAACTCAAGGTCCTCACATTGTATACCATACACGTATGTGTGTGTGTGTGTGTGTGTGTGTGTGTGTGTGTGTGTGTGTGTGTGTGTGTGTGTGTGTGTGTGTGTGTGTGTGTGTGTGTGTGTGTGTGTGTGTGTGTGTGTGTGTGTGTGTGTGTGTGTGTGTGTGTGTGTGTGTGTTGTGTGTGAGGGTGTGTGTGTGTGTGCGTGTGTGTGTGTGTGTGCGTATTTCGAAGTTATTGAGGTTATTCCTCGCCTGAGGCTGCATTGTGAATGGAATCAAAATGTACCCCAGGACTCCTACCAAATCAACTTCCTAGACTTATGTTGAGGTAGGGACGAATAGGAAGTATAGCTAGCCTGCGATAGTCAGCTAATTTGTTGTTAATGAATAATTTTAAATTTTGGTATGGACTCTTGTGTTGTGACGGTGGGGGGGGGGGGGGCGGAGTAACCGGACGAAAACCCACCTGTCCGGTATGGTGACCACAAATTAAACTCACATGTTTTCGGGAACGGGAAATGAACCCGCCTTTTGTTATATCAAATTTCAGTAAAACCAAGCAGGGATTTTCCTTTCATGTGGTAAAGATATCCGTCTGTCTTTGGAATTGGTTGTTTTGACGTCATGTTCATGACGAAACATCACATGAACGAATTCAACACCCGTAATTAGATTGTTTATGAAACAAACTACAGTTTCCAGACGCAACATTTACTCCTTTTAAAATCAAAACGCGTAAAAGGCTGTTGGCAAGAAATAAGGCTGAGAAGACTAAATGGTGGCTAGAATAAACTTCCATTTCAAACTGTCGTTTTGTTTTAACGATACACGCCCCTTTTGAGATATTCATACTACATGTATTAAGCATTATCAATAAGATGATTCAGCAAACATAAGCTATCACAATGTCAAGCGCGCAATGCGCCATTTGAGTTGAGATTACATTTATTGAACATGAGGTATATTTTTGTTCAAGAGTTGAATTGTGCAATACATGAATTTTGAGCATGACAACAGGTATGATAACGACATTCCTTTACATGATGCCACTGGTAGGTCGAATCAACAGGCACTGATAAAAACGTTGTTGAAAAAGGTTAATCAGCATGAAGTCGATAGTGTATTTCGACAGGTAGAACAACAGGAAATAAATATTTTTCATAAAACCCCATGTCTACGAAATAAGAACTATGTTAACATACTTAAAACGTTTTCGTGAAATGCGCAATGTTTTCGTCAATCGTTAATAGTAAAGACGTTAAGATGCATTAGCGGCATTTTAAGTCGATTCAATGCACCACTAAATTGCTTTAGTCAACATAAGAAATTTGAGTAACGATAGCGTTTGTTCTGTATGGTAACTAACCAGTTTTTTGTAGCATATGGTGGACAGTTTTAAAAGAATTTTGTTATCGATATCGCCCGATAGCTATTATGTATTGGTTGGTTTAAAGGTACAACGAAGTAAAATACAATGCACTTAAACATATTGGAACAAAGAATCATGTTGCAAATTCATTGAGAAAAAGGAGGGCTGTGTAGCGCATTTTTTACTATTAGATATTTACTATTGTATAACAGTTGCACAGCACATAAGAACACAACTTTGTATCAAACGCGCTCATGATGCAAACCTTTGTATTTTTGCTTTACAACAGAGATTTATACGTTAAGAGTTTATCGTGAGAAGTACGCGCTAACTACCAGGTTGTTGATGTAGAAAGCAAATGAAAATTAGAGTGATCAATGAAAAAACTGATTAATAGACCATTTTCACACACTGCTCACGGAAACTGTCAAAAGAATCAAAGAAGGATTTACCGTAGTTAATCGTTACATCAATATAACTGCCATCACTTTTTGCGATTGACTGGGACAAACTGCATCTCAGCGGGGCGCAAACCGACACTTAACTTTTCCGAGACACTGATGCCATCTTATTTACCAAGTTTTAAGAAAGAAAATCTTTTTTTTTTTAAATATATTTTTAATCGCTTATTAGGATAGGGATTCGGTCAATTTTCGACAATCATTTTTTTCCTATCCATAAAAGAGACAAAATAAGTCCCAGATAAGTACTATGGCGTGAGGTCACATTTTCTGAAAAAAAATAAAATTACAAAATCAAAAGCACGTATGTTTAGTATAAACCGGATAAATTACGAGCATAGAATCGTAAAAGCAAAGAAAACATAACAGCGAAAAGTGTCATCCCAAATCTGGGACGATACTTAACGCGCATGCGTTAAGCTCTGTGATATCAGAGGCCGGCTCATATATGATGAATTTCAGCATCGAATACTCGCCAGAAGGTCCGCATATTCAAGCAGTCGTTAAAAGACAAGGGGACCTGTGAATAAAACTTAAGACTTGTGCAGATTGTTTGATTTTAGCTCACCTGAGCAAAACGTCTTCATGGTTAGCTTTTACCATCACCTTTTGCACGTTGTGCGTCGTCCGTTGTGCGTCATCAGCATTTAACACTTAAGAGGCTACTTTATGTTCCAACCTGTGTGTAACTTTGTCAGAAAATATGTCCCATGAAGAATTTGAAATCTCAGCTGCGTTCGAGAATGCTTCCTGTCCGATGAAAAATATGGCAAGCATGCGGCGCAGTTTTCCTTATATGGCTATAGTAATACGTTGTTAACACTCTATAAGTCGTATTTTAATCCAATCTTCATGAAACCTGGTCAGAACATATGTATCGTGGCTGAGTTCGAAAGTGGTTCCGGTTCGTTGAAGAACATGGTCGCAAGAGGGCGGGACGGGTTTCCTTATATGGCTAAAGTGAAACCTTATTAACACTCTATAACTCAAATTTACGATCCATTCTTCATGAAACTTGGTCAGAATACTTGTTCTAATGATATCTTAATTGAGTTCGAAAATGGTTCCGGTTCCTATAAAATCATGGCCGCCATGGGGTGGTGCAGTTTTCCGTATATGGTTACAGTAAAACCTTGTTTACACACTACACGTCACATTTTTCAGTTCAATCTTCATGAAACTTGGTAAGAAAATTTGTTCCAATTAATACTGGGCTGTATGGTTCCGGTCCGTTGAAAATCATGGACGCCAGGGGTGGGGTAGTTTTCCTTATTTTACTTAAAAAACAAACTTGTTTACACTATAGAAGCCATTTGTTTAGCCCAATATTCACGAAACTAGGTCTGAACATTTGTTTAAATGATATTTGGGCGTTGCTCCAAAATGGTTCCTGACCGGAGCAGTTTTCCGTATATGGCTATAGTAATACCTTTAAACTCTCTTGCATTTACAGTCCAGTCTTCACGAAACTTGATCTTGTAATTTATTCTAATGATATGTTTGCTGAATTTCAAAAACGGTTCCGGTACGTTGAAAAACATTGCGGCCACTGGAACATTGTCAACGCACGAATTGCCTAATTGATTAGCCCATGAAACGTAGTCAGAGCATTCTCACAATCAAATTTCGACTGAGTTTCGACTGGGTCATGTGAGCTAAAAAAGGTTACTGGGTAAAATAAAAAAACATGTTTACACTATAAAGGTCATTTTCTTTGTCTTATCTTCACGAACCTCGGTAATAAACATTTGTTCTTTAGATATCTCAGCCGAGTTCAAAAATTAAAATGGACTCCGAAATTAAATATTTATGTTTCATAAACTTATTCGATTATTTTGATCTCTACCTTGTCAGAATAGTTTTGTTCCGTATTGGCTCAGGTTCGCGTCATGTCCCTCTTGTTTAGCTTCAGTTGACGTTTGCAATGGTTATCAGTGCTGCACGAGCTACACGGACTTTTATGGGACCTACCACCCCTCGCAGTTGTGTGAGGACTACTGCTGCGTGGACATCAATATTACCAACTTAAAGGTCTGCTGTGACAACCCGTTACGTGAGGTTCCTTCCACGCAAAGGGACCAAGACTCTTGCACAAAGAGCTGGATAGAGGAACACATGTAAGGGACGCGCACTTTTTGTTTATAAACGTGCAATTTTCCTTTAGCTCCAAGTTAGATCAGTTTTTGTAAGTTCGACATCCTACCAGAACATTTAATATGTTTTGAGATTGGTTATGGAAACGTTTCTTCGGCATTATGCATTAATCTCATTTCCTTCATGTACACAAGTTGTTAATATGTACTAGCATATTTTTAATATATTAAGGTTTACTTCCTTCAAATACAAACCCGTTGCTAAAATATTTTTCGTACATTTTTCTCACGGATATTTTCAAGATTTTTTTCTGCACATCAACACATGTTATATATAGATGAAAATAAATAGTATACATGTAACAAGTGCATAAATGCTACAACGCTTTAATACATTTTAGCTGGGTCCCGATTGTTAGCTGCCTTTTCCTGGTCGTGATCATCGTGCTGTGTTGCTTGTGTTGTTGCGGTTGCTTTGCCTGCTGTAGGAGAGGATGTACCGCACGTGAGTAATACAGAGGAAATACACATCTCAAAAATGCCATTCCATGTTTGACTGTTATGTTGTAAATATTACATAACTATGTTAACTCGATAGGTTTTATCCTACGTGTTCTTTGCGGGATGTGGCTGTGCGCAGTCGCACAATCAAGCAGTACAATTCATAACATGCACTGTTTCATTTATTTAATTACTCCTTACAGCGACGTTGCCACTCTGTCATGATGAGGCATTTTCCTCGGCTTAAAATAACTGATTCAATAATTTACATAATAAAATACCGCCGACTTATGTCAGGAAATGTTATTTTGCTGTCACATAGCCTTATCGTTAGACAAATCTGCATATCAAGTATATTTTGACTACCTTGTGTTATAACCTGACCTAAATCACTAGATGAATTTAAAATGTCGATGTTTAAAAAAAATCGGTTTGGGAGTGGGATGGCATGACTTCTCACCCTTTAGACTGCCTAATCATAAGTTTGCATGTGGCAACACCAATGCCTTACGAATAAAAACAAATAAAACATATCATATAAAAAAGTTGGCATTTTTACATTTGCACAAAAATAATTCTTAATGAAAACACTCACGTTCAAAATAACGTATACCTTTTAGTACATAATAAACAATGTTATATATATGGTGAGGAAACTACAAACTGATACAACTTGTTCTAAATATTTATGAAAAAGCCGACAAACACTATTAGATGAAGTATACTTAACATTGTTACACTGAGTGTGTAATACATCGGTTAAAGTGTGATGACGGTATTGAGTATTCAAATCACAGGTGGTTAGCGTGTGGCTATGATATTAATTAGTGAAAACATCATTTTCAAAAAATTGTTTTTCAGAAAAGTTGATTTTTCGTTCTAATATGATTATTTATGATTCAAAATGATGTTTTCACTAATTAATATCATAGCCACACGCTAACCACCTGTGTTTCAAATGAAGTGATCTCATTTTAACCATGCAGGTTATAAACCACTTATTCTCGATGACATGCGTTCCACCAGAGTTCACTGCATAAAGTGTAGACACTTAATAATAATGAGCAATTTTCATGTTGGTTGTAACATCGCAGATGTTGTTTTTTAATCAAACATATCATTCTTTTTAATTTCTTATATTGTTTTCAATGCATGTCCAAAGAGTTCGAAATCTTGCATTTCCTCTGTACGTTTTTCTCAAAACCAATATGCTTGAAGCGTATAACTGCTGTATTTCAGAATACAACCAGTATACAACCATATAACCAGTAATCCGGATGATGCCTGGGGTGCTACTTCTCTGCAGTACGAACACGCAACCTGGATCTGGCACAATATTATTTTTAACATATATTTTGTCTGGTTTTTGAAAACAAAGAGAAATAAATACAGTCCACTCTCGTTATCTCGATATCGGATATCTCGATATTCTCGATATGTCGAAGTAAGCTCAATGTCCCAACTATTTTCCTTCTTTATCTATATAAATAAACATCGCATATGTCGATTTTCGTTATGTCGAATAATTCGATATCTCGATATAAAATTTTGTCCCGAGTCCCGATTTTACATGTATTTACCGTGGTTTATCTCGAAGTGCGAATAACTGTTCCAGTGTCAGCAAAAGGTGAGAATTTTTTTCTTTGATACTTCACCGTCCCGCTTCGCCCGGCTGCTCCCGATACTGTGCGGTATGAAATTGATCCGTTAATTGCTTCAATAATAACACGTGTGTAATGTCGTTAGCCATTAATACTTGAGTAATTAATACACATTTAGATGTTAAAAACAAGGTAAATTTTCGTCTCATGTTTCTTTGGAAACGCCTAATCGGATATCTCGAACTCTCGTTATCTCGATATTTTTTCTTGTTCCCGCCGACTTCGAGATAACGAGAGTGGACTGTACATGTCAGTAATATATAATACAAGTAATCTTTGGTGAACGCCTAATATGGGTAGTTGTGTAAATATTATGATTTGTTTTATATCCGTTGAACATATTGGACATATACAATTACTTTATTTTGTATTGTTTTGATAAACTGCTTTTTCATAGCTGTTCTTTTGAAATATAAAACAATATCACCCAATAAAATTAGCCTTGCTCTGGAAAAAAGTACCGTAATGCGTGTGAGTAAAGTGTTGTCCCAGATTAGTCTGTTCAGTCAGCAGGACGACATGAGAGTAAAGTGTTGTCCCAGATTAGTCTGTTCAGTCAGCAGGACGACATGTGAGTAAAGTGTTGTCTCAGATTAGTCTGTTCAGTCAGCAGGACGACATGTGAGAAAAGTGTTGTCCCAGATTATTCTGTTCAGTCAGCAGAACGACATGTGAGTAAAGTGTTGTCCCAGATTAGTCTGTTCAGTCAGCAGGACGACATGTGAGTAAAGTGTTGTCCCAGATTAGTCTGTTCAGTCAGCAGGACGACATGTGAGTAAAGTGTTGTCCCATACAAGTCTGTTCAGTCAGCAGGACGACATGCGAGTAAAGTGTTGTCCAAGATTAGTCTGTTCAGTCAGCAGGACGACATGTGAGTAAAGTGTTGTCCCATATTAGTCTGTTCAGTCAGCAGGACGACATGTGAGTAAAGTGTTGTCCCAGATTAGTCTGTTCAGTCAACAGGACGACATGTGAGTAAAGTGTTGTTCCAGATTAGTCTGTTCAGTCAGCAGGACAACATTTATCACCAAACAGGATTTTTGCTAAGAAGAGACTTCCTTTAAACGTCAATACCTTAGAAGCGATTGCATAAAGCCCCTTTAACAGAGCAATGCTCATATGTAAGTGAATAGATCTCTGTACAGTAATAATACAGGTTGCTAGGTATATTTTGGATTTTGAAAACGTTTTACTGCTTTGTTCTTTCAACCTGGACTAACTATAAGTCTATGCAGGCTGTCATCGTATATCATTTAAGACGCTTCATGCAAAAAATGGTAATGTGCCATATGCTGCCAGCGTAGTTCCAGACCAGACAGCGCATTTGCAAAGTCTGTTCAGGAATTACCCCTGTTGGTTATAAAGTTAAGGAAGATTTCGCTGTCGCTTTAGCAGACAGGGTATCATTCTGGTTTAGAATTTTATGTCTTTAAAAAAATATATATATTCCAGTATTGTATCTAGGTAAAGTACTACTCCGCTCTGTAATACACATTCATGTAATTCCATTACAATGTAGCAAAACACTCTGCAGTTTCATATTTTATTTTTCAGGTCATTTTAGTATTATGTCTTACTTTTATTTTGCTTTTGTACAAGTGTATGTACATTCTTTGAGTTTCGTAGTTTCAATAGAGTAAAGTATCAAATTTCATGTTTAATTTTGCAGGTCCTTTTAGTATTAATGTGTTTCTTATATTTTGCTTTTGTTCCAGTGTATGTACATTCTTTGAGTTTTCGTAGTTTCAATATTGTAAAACATCAATTTTCATGTTTAATTTTGCAGGTCCTTTTAGTAATAATGTCTTTCTTATATTTTGCTTTTGTACCAGGGTATGTTCAATCTTTGAGTTTTCGTAGTTTGAATATTGTAAAAGTTAAGAAAATCTGATGTTTATAATTTTATTGATATAAGTCTAAAATAATCAAACCAAGTTATGGTATGGGATGTTATTGATAACAATTTCCGTTTAGCAAAGAAGCTGTCTTTATCATACGATTAGTAGTACGTTTGCTGAGTTTAAATATTTTGTTAAAAAAAACGTTTAACTAGTTGTTAAACTTGAGCTTTAACACTCATTGTAACGATATTTGAACAATATTTATGACACCAATAAAATATTACAACAGATTACAAACACACTGCGGGATTTGTGGGTTATACATACCTTTGATCTTTTTAAATAACAAGGTCGAGGTTGTGATAGTTGAACATGGTACTGCGTGCTCGTATTGATTTATGATAAAAGAATGTATGGATTCAGCTAAAGATTAGTAGGGGGGGGGGGCATGTCCCATCTTTTTAAAATGTGTCTCAGCATATGTTCGTGTCATTTTGTTGTAAATACAGAACACTAAACAGTTTTTTTTTATTTAATACTATTGACAATTTTATCGAGTATCATCCAATATTAATTAATATTTACCATCCGACAATTGTTTACGTATTTTCCAGTCTTCATTTGTTTAATCTGGCAAAATCACGACCTAAGTATTTAAAACTATTGCGATAACATTACTGTGTATTCAGTGCTCCTCAGTCAAGAAAAAGTCCAAAGCTTTGGTGCTTACCTACTTATTATCGATTTAACCTGACCGCATTAAAGTTCATTCATACTTTTTGACGCTGTACTATTTTAAGACTTGTTTCAAAACCAAGAAGTGGACTTGTTTGTGTATTTTTTTTGTATTTTGCGTATAATAAAGAGTACCCAGTATTTTTTTAAAAGCGTATTTAAAAAATGCAATACTAAATACCCCTTTTTTCGTTAGATGTATGCCTCTTTTTTTCTTATTTTTTTACAAAGAATGACAGTCAAAATATTATTTTTATTATTTGGATAGCAGCTTAAAATTGTGATTTTGTTTGGAATTCTCTTAAACCTTTTCAAGCTGTTTTATTTAAACGTTGAAATTATGTCTACCCCGATGTAATTTAAGGTTCATGTAGAGGCTTCATTTTGAAAAATGTGGGACCCCTAGCATTAAACTCAACTTTGACTAACGGAAGAGTGTCACATTAAAAATGTATACATATATGCTTTAAAGGATGTTTTTCCTTCAAACTGCTACCAATTTTGTACATCAACGTATCATACCATCCACAAAATCAATCAAAATACAAAGCGATTTTAACACTAAAATATACATTATTTTCAAAAATCTGAATCATGTTTAGTCCACGTATTTCGGCGGAAAATTATATAACTAGTGAATAATATCGACATTGACGAGGGCAAGTTACGCTTAGATAGTACAAAAAGTTTACATATCTAGAAATATCAAAACTCGAACACATGTCATTTCATCACAATGGGGGCAGCCATTTTTAAATTAATAAAATAGAAAGAAACTCACTCATCGACTAATTGACATTCCAAACGGTTGACAATGACAAATGCATTGGATTGTAATCTTTCCGTTGATGTTTGCAAACTGCACGATCAGACCTCATAAACACTCAAAAGAATAACTATGTAAGAAGCATTTCACCAATGTTTACAATTGTTGTCGAATCACATGTACTTATATTATTGCGCATAAAATAGTACGCTTTCAGACTGACAGAAAGATCGATACGTAACTCCGTTCAATTCATCACGGTATACTATTCTATTGATAATATATAATAATACATCGCTTTAACAATCTAAAAGTAGAAATAATTCTTTTAAACGGAGTTTTTAATGACGAAAGTGAAAACAACGGAAGTTGGATGGATATTCTGTGAGATGCCCTTCGGCTCCAGAAAAACAATACAAATAAACTAAAAAAGACGTGTGGGGGACAATTTTCAGCTGGAAAACATTTGAAATAGGGTAAGTGATGATTTCTCTACGTGGTCAATTCTGTTATTTAGTGCGATCTCTTGCTGATTAATGTTAATAGTTGTTTTACTAGTTGCCACCCAACTGTCAAAATAAGTATGTGTTTTCTCAGTTATGTGTATACACATACCCGGTTTTCTCACCACTGCACGTGGTTTTGACCGATTTGTTTTGCACGTTTTTCTACGGAGCACAGCGAGTGCCACGCTTTCAAATGGGTAGAAGAAATCGAAATATAAAATCAATCGGTTTGCCAATTTCTTTATATTCCTTTACAATTTTATATGTCGTCTGCAATCTATTTCAATTTGAGAAGGTTTTAAAATTTGCAATTTGGTTGAGAGGTAAATAACAAAATTGTTAAGCCTTTGAAATAGAATTGTGACTCTTATTATCCACCATACCTGGATTTTTAAAAAGTAGTTACGTTTTAGTTATTTTTAGAACTTTGTTTAGGAAATTTATCCAAAAAAGGCAGTTGAATCAAAACTCATTTGTTGTTTTATGACAATAATTTTCTGTGAAATGCTGCTAACTTGACTTTGTATATGTATATAGCTTTGTATTTATTCAACTTAAGGTAGTGCATATCCTTCCTAACTTTAAAATGAGATTTTGTAAATTAGTGTAAAAATGTATTGGTTTTAAACCAAAATATGAATAAAGCACACAAATATTGAATGTCAAAAATGTGTTAATGTTATTCTATCCCTCTTTAGCTTTAAAATGATATATAGTTTGACCATATTGTACCACATTTAATGAAGAAAAACCAAAGCGAAGTTTTAATGAATTTTATCCCCCCATGAACCGTAACTTAGTGATTTATTTTTTCTTCCTGAATGTTATTAGCAATAAATATCTTAATAAAGCGACGCATCATTGTACGTTTTTCTTTAAAATATCCATTTAAGTGGAAGCTTAATTTTAAGTTGACCTCATGTAAAAAGAGCATTTATGTATGTTTTTGTTTTCTCATTTGTGGGCTTGAAAATGAACCGTCAATAAAAGGGCAACGGCTTACTGTAGTTATAAACTTGTTCCAGTCGATTTCGCACATGTGCACGTCTTTTGCTTTTATTTGATTAAGTAATGTAAAACCAAATGTTGTATTTCGTAATTTTTAATAAGTTTCAATATTTTTATATTGAGTTTTGTGTATTTATTTGTCACTCAGTACAATCCTTTTTTGTATTTATCCTTTCTATATAAGAAAATGATTGGTACGAATTGAATTCACAATATTTTTCAAATGTAGATTACAATTAAATGATATACCACATAGTTGCTATTTAAGCGATTTCGATTCCGGCAAGTATCCGTTAAATTTCATAAAGGGTTATATAGTGTAAGTTTGCTGGGTAGACGCAATAATGTACAAACAGAGAACAGAGTATGCAATAATTGTTCTACAAACGAAGTTAGATATTTGGATTGCGAATACTATGCTTTCTTCAAGTGTACCAAATACAATGAAATACAATTAAATTACCTTTAAAGCTGGTGTTCTTCATGCGATTCAACGCTAAATTTGTATAACTTAATGAGCTCTAATGATGAAACTATTTCAAAAAAAGTTAAGTATATATGTGTATCATCTATTGAAAAGTATCAATTACTAAAATCAAATACTTTGGTATATTAACACATCTGTTTTTTGTGATGTTTTTGTTTATGAATGTGTTTTCCTATGTGTATATATGTTCTAACCACAATTATGTTAAGATCTAAAAATATCAATAGCCTAATAATGTACATTGGGATATTAATACAACCCGTCAGTATTTTTATAAGTTTGTTCTTGACACAACTCTGATATGATCTAATAGTTAGATATCATGTACCACTGTGCATTTTGGACCGGAGGCCTTTGTTTACAAAATAAAATTGACTTGACTTATATAATCTTTTTTCGAACGTTTTAATAATTTTTGCACGTAGTACACTGTCAGGTTATGTCGTCCATATGTCCTTCACTTTATGACTGTATGGGTATTCTCGAATATTTAATACTAGTAGTATTTAATAAATCTTTATGCGGCTTCCTATTGTGGTATTCCCTTCATTCTGGTTAAAAGGCACTTTTTCGTTAAATTTGTTCTTATTGTTAAGTAGTTTGCATACTTCGATCATATACCCTCTGATTCGCCGATATCTTTCCTGTTGTTAAGGCGGCATTTCCGATGCGTTTATGGAGAGAAAAGAAATGAAACAAAACTTCTTCTCGCTTTTAAATATATGAGTCATAAGTAATTAATAGAATTAAAAACTGCAAAAGGAAGGAACAAACTGTCAACACACAGAAACTGTCTATGACGTGCCATTGATTACAAATTAGAAAAATATTTTAGTTCCACCACACAAATGTTAATTTCCAGCTTCACTCGCAATGGCAATTACGTTTGCCACAAATGAATATGACACGAATATACCATTCGCATGCTTCGGTTGAGAATGCCAGATATTGCATAGTTAAAATTATCATATTTTGTAAACAAACATCTCAAAATGCTGACAACTTTGAATAACATCTAATACCTAATTTATAAGCGAAAGCAATCGGGCATGTTCACACGGCTCGCATATACAATAATATTCTGCATTACCAAGTTGGTATTAAGAGCGAGAAGAATTCAACTGTGCAACCACATGGTTGAATATATGAAGATGATGACTAGTTTATAATCAACTCATATTAGAACATGGTATGGACACAGGTCTGGAAATAGTTACTGACCTTGACCTTGGAATTCAACATGATTTTTAAAACGTAAACTACAGGGGAAATTTTTGCTGTGGAAATGAAAATATCGGCACTTGTTAATACTTTTTCGACACACTTTTCGGGCTTAAACAAAATGAAATGCTGTTTATTTATTAACAACACTGTGTTATTTGAAACAGTTTCAAATAATTATGATAGGAAGGAAAAGAAGCGTTTCATAAAAGTGTTTGACTGCCGTGGGACTCGAACCCGGAAGCTCTTGTGTTTAATGCCAATGTTCTTTCTCAACCGTGATACACCGGCTATCTTGGGATTCCTCCGCAAGATATGAACGATTTATGGAATAAATCGTCTGCTGATCCAGAGAGGTTCTATATCTGCACCATGGACGACTTAGTATCTTGTTGCGAATTTGACCGAATTTTGTAGTTGACGTACTCGTAAACGTTTGGAGTAACGATCATTTTCAAAATACGGCGGAAAAAAAGACTTTCATCACAGTTCTTACACTTTATTACAACAGTTGGCCTTACATAATCAAGGCTTAACATGATATATATATATATATATATATATATATATATATATATATATATATATATATATATATATATATATATATATATATATATATATACATATTATAAAATATTTATTGAAGTTCATTTATGTTAAGCTGCAAACAAACACTCATCAATGTTAAAGCTTAAAATTCTGAAACTCAATGTCAAGGTTATACAAGACAGTCAAGGTTATACAAGACACATATCATTCCGTTTTCAAATTCTGGCAATCATGTTATAATTGGTAATTAACCTTTTTTTCAAATGTTTGTGAAAACATAAACCAAAAGAGCAACAAACGGACAATATTGGATCAAGTTTACCATTACAGTTTTATTTTATTTATGTCGTTGATTGTATAAATATTGGATTGACAGGAGAGCGATTAATTCAATGTGTTTTATTGTAAAACATTTGCATTAACAATTAATCTTATAACTGAAAAGTTTTATGGTTGAGTATAATTTTTATTGAAACTATATTAGTTATCAATGTAAACGCAAGGTATTCCACAGCAAATGTCTCAAAGGTCAAGACGATTGTAAGTTTATATTTTTGGCTCAAATTGCTTTTAAATAGTCGATTTACTGTTTCAATATCATTTAACAGATGCGCGCGCGCAGGACATTTACAAAAGTTTGACAACAACTATAAACATAAAGTAACATCTAAATACATCAAATAAACATCAAATTTCGGCATCATGCGTAGAGCAGATAACAGATAATTGCATAAAGGAAAAGCAAGGGACGTAACCGAGCCTATACTTGGGGTTCGTTGATTCTCCAAAGTTGTCATTCATAACCAGTTTTCAATAAATGCCTAAAACCCGTTACGATCTATATTTAGAAATAACATGCGCACAAACATCCGCTTCTAAGCGTGACGAAACTGCAGCTCGACGAATCTTCTATTGCGAATATGATATTGGGATAGAACAACAATGCATACTTGTTGCGCGTTATTCGTTTGTTTGTTGGTGATTTGGGGTAAGTGAATTTATTTCAGATATATTTGTTCATGTTTTACATTTTAACATAAGCCTTACATAAAGTTGAGTTTTAAAATGCGAAACGAAGACGTTACCGCTGAAGAGCATTTTTCTTTCTGAGAAAATGGTCGTTTGAGAAGTTCGCGACTCATTTTTTACAATTTTGAAAAATTCACGACTTATTTTTCTACAATGTATATATTTCTTTAATTTGCGACTCATTTGTTCACAAGTTGATTGACCATGGGCCTTCTAACAAAGACGGGAAAAGCCGTTGGAATTATGTTTATACAGTGTCGAGATCTTTTAAGTAAACCGTGTTTCTTAATGTTACCGTTGATCTACATTTTATAATGTTCAGTCACTTTCTGTATACTTGTTGGTGCAGTTATTTAGCTTATTGTGATTTTACCCAGACTGATTTTATATGCAGATCGCGTTTGTGCATTTGTGTTGGGCTTTTCATTAGTGTGTTTGTGCGTATTTCGAAGTGATTGAGGTCATTCCTCGCCTAAGGTTGCATTATGAATGGAACCGGAATGTGCTCCAGCACTCCTTTTGAATTGCACCAGCCTGACCAGGTCATATCATTTTTTCATCAACATGTTTAATGTAAAGTCGAATTTTTACACGAAATTGTTTAAGAAACCCTGACGGATATGTTACTCGGGGACATTGGTTGATATAATTGTCCGTGCAAAAACTTTTTCACTGGCATACCTTTAAAGAAATTTGTAAATAAAGTGCTAAATATGGGACGATTCCATGCATCGTCGACTTTAAATAGCCATATTTCAATAAATCCTAAATAATAATTACCAGTATTTTTCTAACATACATGGTTATAACTCCTTTGCATATACCAAAATATATTTTAATTCAAAAATGCCTTTTAACAATTATAGAATGGGATTTACTAACCCTACCAAAATTCAGCGAAATCTATTGGCAACTTTTCCTAGCACATCCAACTTTTCACAGCATATAGGGTTTCCGGGGGTGTGGATGACCATGAAATCATCTCAACATAAAAACATGCACTGTCAGTAATTGAACTCACTCATACATCACAAAGTATCTCTCACACTGAACCTCTCTCAATCTTGATTGGCTTAGTATTATTAAAGGATTAGTGTCAGAGTGAATACCCTGTTACAGTTAATCAGCATGAAGTCGATAGTGTATTTCAACAGTAGAATAACGCGAATTAAAAAAAAAACACTTTGAGATTTAAATTTTTAAACGCATACATATGGTAAATAATTTTATCATAATATCTGATTTCTAATAAGAATCCTTCATCTGTATACAATATCTTTGTAAACAATATTTATTGTATCAATGCTCATTTGATTGACGTGTAATATCTATTGGTACCGTTATTTGTGTCATATCTATATTGAATACAATGACACCCGTAGAATAACGCGAATTTTTCCAAAAAAACACTATGTCCACGAAATAAGAACTATGTTAACATTCTCAACACGTCTTCGTGAAATGCGAAATGTCGTAAATTGTTGAGGGGCCTTTTAACAGATTTTGGCATGTATTGAAGTTTGTCATGAAATGCTTTATATTAATAAATGTAAACATGGGATCTAAAAAGATCCATAAAAAAACAAGAATAAAATTAAAGAAAGAAACAAAGTAACCCTCACTGACCCTGGAGTATTTTTTTGGCATAATTTTTTCGTACCCAACATTTTCGTACCCCTATTTTTTTGGCATAATTTTTTCGTACCCAAAATATTCGTACCCCCTTTTTTCATATCCCAAGTTTTTTGGGCATAATTTTTCCGTACCCAAAATTTTCGTATCCATTTTTTTGTTTTTTTGGGTACGAAAAAAAATGTGGATACGAATACAACTTTGGGTATGAACATTTGAGGTACGGAAAAATTATGAAAAAAAATTGGTTACGAAAATTTTGGGTACGAATTTTGTTTATTCTGAAAGATCGGGTACATGTAAGTATACCGGGGTACCCAAAAGTATATCATTTGAAAATCGGTGTACGGTGAATTATACTTCAAAGTACCCGGGGTACGGGGAAGTAGTACCCGTGGGGAACTTGACCGTTTCAGCATAACTGCCATCAAATTTTGTGATTGACTTGGACAAAGTGCACCACAGCATGACGCCTACTTACACCTAAGTAAAGTTTTAACTTACCAAAGACGCTGATGCTTTCATGTTCACGAATTATCAAAACAATGAAGACGGCTTTATCAAATCATTTTTTAATACACATCAGTCGTCTGAGCACGATATAAATGCGACTTTGTAAGTGTACTGATTTCAGTTTCTATAAATAATATCAGGATTATTTTTGTAACAAAAATACAATACTTGAATCGGGATTTCGGTTGAATATTTGCCAGTTTAAAGATATTCGAACATCGTTCCCATCCCCAGAAAAACACTTACATTTTAAAGTCGCAAATACGAATGATGCTAATATGTTCTGTAGTTAATCTTAACGAGTGATAAAAACATGGCAAATAAGAAACACATCATCATGTATCGAGTAATTGCCAGCACAGGTGGTTAGCGTGTGCCTATGATATTAATTAGTGAAAACATCATTTTGAATGAAAAATAATCATATTATAACGAACAATCAACTTTTCTGAAAACAAAATTCACTATGAAATATATGTATAACCAGGTATCGAACTCAAAATCACCCGAAAACGGGTTGCATAGCTTTGAACAGCCATTACTTCAGCAATTGTGCAGCGATTTTCACAATCTTGGTCTTATTCAACGCAAAAATGAATTTCCTTTCTGGAAATGTATATTTCTTGTTATATTTCTACAAATGCAGGGTCAAATTTTAAGAAATAACACGATACACAACTCGCATGACCTACTTGACACCGATCAGACACTACTAATATTCCATTCAGTGTCATCCCTGTTATCACATGTACTCATACATACTGTAGTTAAGTATCGAATACTCGCCGTTGTCATTCCCGCTGTATATACTTTCAAGGTCAGGTTCAAGCTTTATTTCATTACACACAATAATAATTTTATTTAAGCATCACTTTAACGAGTACAATTTTCTTGTACTTGTAAAATGTGTCCTTATTTGAGTTTCAGTTGACGGTTGCCATGGTTACCAATGCTGCACGAGTTATACGGATTACAGCGAGACCTACCACCCCTCACAGCGGTGTGAGGACTACTGCTGCTTTCAGGTGAACTTGAAAAACTACAAGATCTGCTGCAACGATGAGAAGATGATGGTTCCCTCAACGGAAAGGGACCAAGACTCCTGCGTAAAGAGCTGGATAGAGGAACACGTGTAAGGAGCGCGCACCTTTTGTTTCATAATCGTGCGTTTTCTATGAGCCTCAAGTTTCATCATTCAAGGTCATGCTAGGTCATTTGGTAGAGCACACGGTCCGGGTTTTGTGAGTTTGATCCAGTTTGTGTAACTTAAAGCTCTGATCGAGCAATTTAGACTGTTTTGACATTAGTTATTGAATTGTTGTTTTTATCGTCAATAGGCCGTAATTTCATTTCCATCATGTAGGATAGTTGGTAAACTACTGGCATATTTGAAATATATTGAATTTTCCGAATATTTCACGCCTATTTTTTTTTCTCAATTCCATGTTCCATGTCATATATCCACACATATTATATAAAGATCAAATAAGTTCTTATTAGTAACAAATAAATACATGTTACAGAGAAAAAATACGTTTTAATACATTTTAGCTGGGTCCCGATTGTTAGCTGCATTCTCCTTGTCGGTCTAATCGTTTTGTGTTGTTTGTGCTGTTGCGGTTGCTTTACATGCTGTAGGAGAGGACGTACCGTGATGAAGCTGTCCGCATGTGAGTTATACGGAGGAATTACACATTTCACAAATGCCCTTCCATGTTTAACTTTTAAGTAGTGAATGTTGCATAACTTTGTTATCTCGATAGATTTTATCGTACGCGTTCTTTGTGAGATGTAGCTGTACGCAGTCGCGCAATCAAGCAGTGCAATATACAAGTTGTACTGTTCCATTGATTTATCACCCCTTACAGCGTCGTTGCAACTCTGTGTCATGATGAGGCATTTGCATCGGCTAAAAAATAACTGATACAATTAATTACATCATAAAATACCGCCGACTTCTGCCAGAAAATGTTATTTATTGTCGCACAGTCTTATCGTTAGAAAAAATCTGCACATCTAGTATATTAGGACTACCTTGTGTTAAAACATGACCTAAATCACTAGAAGAATATATGATGATGTAAAAAAATAATTGGGCTACGGAGTGGGATGGCATGACTCATCATCCTTTAGACTGCCTAAGTAAAAGTTCGCCTGTGGCAACGCCAATGCCTTGCAATTAAAAACAAACAAAACATATAATATAAAAAAGTTGGCATTTTAACATTTGCTCGAAAATAATCATTTATGATAACACTCACGTATGAAATTACTAATACCTTTAAGTATATAATAAACCATGTTAGTATTACCCCATTAATAATGTCTGTACATATAGTGAGGAAACTACAAACTGATACAACTTGTTCTAAATTTTCTGAAAAAGCCGACAAACACTAGTATACTTAACATTCTGAGACTGAGTGTGCGAGCCATAGGTCAAAGTGTGAAGACGGTATTGGGTATTCGAATAGAGTGATCTCATTTTAATCATACAGGTTATAAACCACTTATTCTCGATGACATGCGTTTTACCAGAGTTAACTACATAAAGTGTGGACACTGAATAATAATGAGCAATTTTCATGTCGGTTGTAACATCGCAGATGTTGTTTTTATTCAAGCAAATCATTCTGTTTTATTTATTTTATTGTTTTCAATGGATGTCAAAATAGATTCTTGCATTTCCTTGTAGATATTTTCCAAGCCAAAATGCTTGAAGTGTATAACTGCTGTATTTCAGAATCCAGTGTAATTGCGCAGAACACGAACGTCATGCACGCTGGATATTACCAGTTATCCGGATAATGCCTGGGTACGGCTTCTCTGCAGTACCGAACATGCAACCTGTACATGTCACAATACTATTTTGAAACAGATGTTTTTTCTATTTTTTTAAAGAACAAAATAAGAAATATAAGTAATCTTTGGTGAACGCCTCATTTGGGTAGTTGTGTAAATATAATACATGTGTAATATCCGTTGAACATATCGGAAATATACAAATATTTTATTATAGTATTGTTTTGATACACTGCGTTTTCAGAGCTATTCTTTTGAAATATATAACAAAGATTTCCCAATAAATTTAGTCTTGCTATGAAACAAAGGACCTACTGCATGTCAGTAAAGTGTTGTTCCAGAATAGTCTGTTCAGTCAGCAGGACGACGTGAGAGTAAAGTGTTGTCCAAGATTAGTCTGTTCAGTCAGCAGGACGACATGTGAGTAAAGTGTTGTCACAGATTAGTCTGTTCAGTCAGCAGGACGACATGTGAGTAAAGTGTTGTCCAAGATTAGTCTGTTCAGTCAGCAGGACGACATGTGAGTAAAGTGTTGTCCCAGATTAGTCTGTTCATTCAGCAGGACGACATGAGAGTAAAGTGTTGTCCCAGATTAGTCTGTCCAGTCAGCAGGACGACATTTTAGTAAAGTGTTGTCCCAGATTAGTCTGTTCAATCAGCAGGACGTCGTGTGAGTAAAGTGTTGTCCCTGATTATTCTGTCCAGTCAGCAGGACGACATGTGAGTAAAGTGTTGTCCAAGATTAGTCTGTTCAGTCAGCAGGACGACATGTAAGTAAAGTGTTGTCCCAGATTAGTCTGTCCAGTCAGCAGGACGACATGAGAGTAAAGTGTTGTCACAGAATAGTCTGTTCAGTCAGCAGGACGACATGTGAGTAAAGTGTTGTCACAGAATAGTCTGTTCAGTCAGCAGGACGACATGTGAGTAAAGTGTTGTCACAGATTAGTCTGTTCAGTCAGCAGGGCGACATGTGAGTAAAGTGTTGTCCCAGATTAGTCTGTTCATTCAGCAGGACGACATGTGAGTAAAGTGTTGTCCCAGATTAGTCTGTTCATTCAGCAGGACGACATGTGAGTAAAGTGTTGTCCCAGATTAGTCTGTTCATTCAGCAGGACGACATGAGAGTAAAGTGTTGTCCCATATAAGTCTGTTCAGTCAGCAGGACGACATTTTAGTAAAGCGTTGTCCCAGATTAGTCTGTTCAGTCAGCAGGACGTCGTGTGAGTAAAGTGTTGTCCCTGATTATTCTGTCCAGTCAGCAGGACGACATGTGAGTAAAGTGTTGTCCCAGATTAGTTTGTTCAGTCAACAGGACGACGTGTGAGTAAAGTGTTGTCCCAGATAAGTCTGTTCAGTCAGCAGGACGACATGTGAGTAAAGTGTTGTCCCAGATAAGTCTGTTCAGTCATCAGGACAACATGTGAGTAAAGTATTGTCCCAGATAAGTCTGTTCAGTCAGCAGGACGACATGTGAGTAAAGTGTTGTTCCAGATTAGTCTGTTCAGTCAGCAGGACAACATTTATCACCAAACAGGATTTTTGCTAAGGAGAGACTTCCTTTAAACGTCAATACCTTAGAAGCGATTGTCGTCCCTGATTAGCCTATGCGGACTTCACAGGCTAACATGGGGCGACACTTTATCACATGCATTAAGCCCCGTATTATTTCAACCTAGAATAACTCTAAGTAGGTTGTCATCGATTAACATTTAAGCCGCCTCATGCAAAAATGTGTGATATGCCATATGCCAGCCTAGTTCCAGACCAGACAGCGCATTTGTACAGTCTGGTCAGGCATTACCCCTGTTTGAAATAAAGTCACGAACGTTTTTGCTGTTACATTAGCGGACTGCGTAATATTTTGGTCTGAATTTGGAGATACTTTTTTCAAAAATAAACATTCCAGTATTGTATCTTAGTGATGTACTACCCCGCTCTGTATTACACATTCATGTAATTCCATTATATAACCATAAGAGCATAACACTCTGTAGTTTCATGTTTTATTTTGCCGGCCATTTTATTATTATGTCTTACTTATATTTGCTTTTGAACGAGAGTATGTGCATTATTTGAGTTTTCGTAGTTGAAATATTGTAAAAATTCGAATTTTATGTTTAATTTTGCAGGTCATTTTAGTATTATGTCTTGGTTATATATTGCTTTTGTGCCAGAGTATGTACAGTCTTTGAGTTTTCGAAGTGTGAATATTGTAAGTTAAGAAAATTTTATGTTTGTAAGTTTATTGATATAAGTCTAAAATAATCAAACCAAATTATGGTATGGTGTGTTATTGATAACGATTGCCGTTTAGCAAAGGCGCTGTGTTTAACATACGATCAGTAGTACGTTTGCTTAGTTTAAATATTTTGTTAAAAAACTTTTGACTAGTTGTTGAACTTGAGCTTTAACACTCATAGTAACGATATTTAAACAATATTCATGACACCAATAAAATATTTAAACAGATGACAAACACACTGCGGGATTTGTGGGTTATAGATAGCTTTGATCTTTTTTAATAACAAGGTCAGGGTTGTGATACTTGAACATGGTACTGCGTACGCGTATTGATTTATGATAAAAGAAGATATGGGTTCAGCTAAAGATTGGCGGGGGTGCGGCATGTCCCAAATTGTTAAAATGTGTCTCAGTATATTTTCGTGTCATTTTCCTAGTAAATACAGAACACTAAACAGGTTTTTATTTATTATTGACCATTATATTGGGTAACATACGATATTAATTTATATTTACCATACGACAATTTTCTAAGTATTTTCTAGTCTTCATTTGTTTTATTCGGGCTAAATCACGACCAAATTATTTAAAACTATTGAGATAACATTACTGTGTATTCAGTGCTCCTCAATCAAGAAAAAGTCCAAAGCTTTGGTGCTTACCTACTTATTATCGATTTCACCATAACTGCATTAAAAGACATTCATACTGTTTGACGCTGTACGATTTTAAGATTTGTTTGAACACCAAGAAGTGGATTTTGTTTGTGATTTTTTTTGTATTTTGCGTATAATAAAGAGTACCCAGTATTGTTTTTAAGGCGTATTTCAAATTTGCAAAACTTAATACCTATTTCGTGAGATGTATGCCTCTTTTTGTCTCATTTTTACAAAGAATGACAGTCATAACATTAAAATTATTTAGATAGCAGCTCACAATTGTGAGTTAATTTGGAATTCTCTTTAACCTTTTCAAGCTGTGTCTTGATTTATACGTTGAAATTATGTCTACTCCGATGTAATTTAACTTAGTGATTTGTTTTTAGAAACCTGTGTGTTATTAGCAATACATATCTAAATAAAGCGACTCATCATTGAACATGTGTCTTTAAAATATTCATTTAAGTGGAAGCTTTATTTTAAATTGTACTCATAAAAAAAAGCATTTATGTATTTTTTTGTCTTCTCTTGTGTGGGCTTGAAAATAAACCGTCAATAAAAGGGCAACGGCTTAATGTAGTTATAAACTTGTTTCAGTCGATTCCGCACAGATGCAAGACTTTTGGTTTTATTTGATAAAGTAATGTAAAACAAATGTTTTAATTTGTAATGGGATTTTTATAATGAGTTTAATGTATTTATTTGTCACTCAGTACAATCCTTTTTTTATTTATCTTTTCTCTATAAGAATATGCTTGGTACGAATTGAATTCACAATATTTTTTAAATGTAGATTCCAATTAATTGATATACAACATAGTTGTTATTTAAGCGATTTCAATTCGGGCTAGTATCAGTAAAATTTAATTAAGTGTTATAGTAAAAGTTTGCTGGGTAGACGCAATAATGTACAAAAAGAGAACAGAGATTGCAATAATTGTTCTACAAGAAAGTAAGATTTTTGGGTTGCGAATACTATGCTTTCTTCGATTGCTCCAAATACAATTAAATACGATTATTTTTTTTTAAAGCTGGTATTCTTCAGGCGATTCATCGCTAGAGTTTTATAACTTAATCACAATATTGTTATGATCTAAAAATATCAATAACCTTATTATTATGTACATTGGAATATTAACACAACCCGTATGTATTTTTATAAATTTATTCTTGACACAACTTTGATATGATCTTATAATTAGTTACGTTGTATCACTATGCATTTTGGACCGAAGGCCTTTGTTTACAAAATAAAATGGACTTGACTTGACTTGTATTATCTTTTTTGAACGTTTTAATAGTTTTGCACGTAGTGCACTGTCAGGTTATGACGTCCATATGTCCTTCACTTTATGACTGTATGAGTATTCTCGAATATTCAATTCTAGTCTAGTTTTATAAGACTTTATGCTGTTTCCTACTGTGGTACTCCCTTCTTTCAGGTTTAAGGCACTTTTTCGTTAAAGTAGTACTTATTGTAAAGTAGTTCGCATACTTTGATCATATCCTATCTGATTTGCTTATATCTTTTTGTTTGTTAAGACGCCATTTCGGATTATCCGATGCGCGTATGGAGAGCGCCTAGAAATAAAACAGAACTTCTTCTCACTAAATAAGTTATGGGTCTTCATTTAATGCCCATTTTTTTCTGAACTAATTATTTTCAAATCACTTTAATGGGCATACCTATCGATAAAATAAGAATTTTGTCGCATATATTTATACATAAACTTTATGCAAATACATGCATTTATGATGGTTAATAAGGCGTACCAAGTGAAATATATTAATACATGTAAGAACACAAGTTTTGTCATCACTTTTCGGATATACCGAAAAAACAACCTCTAATCATAAGTAATTGAAGAATTTAATAAAATAAAAACTTGTTTGCATATATTTATACATAAATGCTAAAACATGCTGAAATATATTTATATCGGTAAGAACAAAAGTTGTGTCATCATTCCTCGGAAACACCTCAAAAAGCAATCTGTAATCATAAGTCATTAAAGATTTAAAAACAACAAAAGTTAAGAACACACTTTCAACACACATAAACTGTCTATGATGTGTCATTGATTTCAAATTCAAAAAATATTTTAGTTCCACCGCACAAATGTGAAATTTCCAGCTTCACTCGCAATGGCAATCACGTCTGCCACAAATGAATATAACACGAATATACCATTCGCATGCTTCGGTTGAGAATGTAAAATATTGCATAGTTAAAATTATCATATTTGATAAACAACCATCTGAAAATGCTGACAACTTTGAATAACATCTAATACCTAATTATAAACGAAAGCAATCGGGCACGTTTACATGGATCGCATAAGCAATTATTATCAGCATTACCAAGTTTGTATGAAGAGCGAAAAGAGAGCAACAGTTACTGTGCAACCACATGGTTGAATATATGAATATGATGACTAGTTTATAATACACTCATAATGAACATGGTATCGACACAGATCAGGAGGAAGCTACTCACCTAGACCTTGGAATTCAAAATGATTTATATAACATTAAAGACAGGGGAAATTTTAGCTGTGGAAATGAAAATACTTGTTCATACTTTTGCGACACACTCTTCGTGCTTAAACAAAATGAAATTTAATGTTTTTATTAACAACACTGTGTTATATGAAACAGTTTCAAATAATTATGATAGCAAGGAAAAGAAGCGTTTTATAAAAATATTTGACTTCCGTGGGACTCTAACACGGAAGCTCTTGTGTTAAATGCCATCGTTCTATCTCAACCGGGATACATCGGCTATCTTGGGATTCCTCCGCAAGATTGTTAAGATTTATGGAATAAATCGTCTGTTGATCCAGTGAAGTTCTATATCTGCTCCATGGACCGCTATCTTGTCTAAATTTTCACCGAATTTCGTAGTTAACGTACTCGCAAACGGTTACAGTTACGGTCATTCGCAAAATAAGGCGGAATAACACGACTTTCACACAGTTCTAAAACAACAGTTTTTCTTTACATCACCATGTTCAAGGCTTGACATGAAAAATATTATAATATGTTTATTGGAATTTTATTTATTTTAAACTTTATTTTAAACTGAAAACAACCGCTCATCGATGTCAAAGCTTTAAAATTCTGAAAATAAATGTCAATGTAATACACGGCAAATGTCATTCCGTTTTCAAATTCTGAAAATCATGTTATAATTGGTTATAAACCTTAATTTTAAATATGTTGGTGAAAACATAAAACAAAAGAGCAACATACGGTAGTAGTAGGGAAATTAGGCTTCTGGGACAGAACCGTTTCCCATCCGTTTCCCATCCGTTTCCCATCCGTTTCCCATCCGTGTCCCAGGCAATTCTATATATAAATGTATAATATCCTTTTCAAGATATTATATATCCCTCAGGAAATTCTATATATATATAAATGTATAATATCTTTTTCATATTTCAGGGCGGCATCCCATTCGCAAACGCGGCGGCTCGAGGACTTTTGACCACTTCCATTATTCGTGAAGGCCTTTGAAAAATATTTCGTTTATATGTTTAATTTCAAAGTCTTGGTAAACAATGTCGTTTGGTTTGATCATTCCGAGTAAGAATGCCGTGGTAATAGCACCTTTGCGATATTTTTTCTCCTTCATATCACACTCTAAGTTTAACACGTATTTGTCAATCAACCTAAGTTGATCCCGTTTTTTAACGTTCACCCACTGTTTCATTGACTCTTTAATGGTTGCTTCCATCTTTTCAAACTCATCGTTTTTAGTCCAGAGCATTTGATTAAGTTCATCATGCAGTTGGACGCTGTATGTTTTTGGTATTTTAAACGTTTTATTGAATTTTAATAAGGTAGACGTTCCATCGTCTTTGTCAATAATCATACCACATTTTCCGAACCCTAGAAGCTCCAAATACCTCTTATTTTCCTTATCAGTTTCACGCTTACTACATTCTAGAAAAAACGGATAAAATCTCATTTTTTTATATTAAGGATTCTTAAGTTAAATTAGTTTGATAAAGCATACATTTGCATATATTGAATACCAATTTCCTCATCAGGTGCACCTGAGCTTATAGTAAGTCTATAAAATTTATAATCATCAATAGTTGTAGAAGGTGGAAAAGGTGGTATAGAAAAAAACGTAACAGCAGAACTAGTACCATACAGCTTATCCTTAGATTGAAGAAGAATACACCATTCTCTAGCATTTTTGCTACCTTCAAAAATCCATTTTGTAATAGTTTTATCTTTTACAGCAAATAGCGCAATTCTCCAAATTCTTACTGGTTCAGGACACTCAATTGTAATCGATCCTGAACCAGTAATAACCCAAGCATAATCACTAAGTTGAGAAAAAGCATGATATGGTTTAAAAGATTGACCAATTACTGCGCTTGAAGTAACAATAAACCCAGTTACACTAACATTTCCTTCCAAAATAGGAATATATCCACTCAAACATGGCACACTTATGTTTTCTTTAGCTTTACTAATATGCTTATCAACATAATGTTTAGTTGCAGCGTCTTGATCGTCTGAAGGATCCAATACATTGATTATTTTGTTAGAGTTTATATTTAGTACACCTGTTAAAGCACCACCTGCTAATGGAAGATGCTTATCAACATAACTTTTAGTTGCAGCATCCTGAGCATTTATAGGATTGCCAACACTTCTTATTTTGTTTGAACTCATTTTTAGTTCACCACTCATAGTATCTCCAGTCTTTGAAACAGCGCGAGTATCAACATAATGTTTAGTTGCAGCGTCTTGATCGTCTGAAGGATCCAATACATTGATTATTTTGTTTGAACTCATATTAATATTTGCGTCAGCGGCATTTTTACCATCTCGCCTTAAGAACGTATTAATGGCCTGTGATAATGTAACCCCTCCTGAAATCACTCTTTGCGACGATCCGACGTTTGTTTTACCAAATATGTTTACAGACATTTTTATATACACATTTTTTTTTAATACAATGAGTTTATCACATGTTGTAAGCTTACGCTCTCACATTGTTTAAGAATGTAAAGACATAGGTGACCACAAAATACCTCACCATCCGTTTGTACTCTTTCGCTATTATAATACACAGGATTCCTTATATAGCTGACGAGTTCAACAGGCGGTGCTAACCCATAACTGTCAAAGTACAGTTTTTCATGACCGTTTTTGATCCATGCAGTCCAGTGTGTACCATTTCCTCGCGAGTCGCATAGATTTAGAATTCCACACTCTTCCTTTTTAGGGCTTTTCGGAAGTTCATCGCGAACATAGACACCCCTAAAGTGTTTAATTTTTAACTTTTTAGCGGCATCTATTAACTGGAAATTGGATAGAGGTTCGTTTGGTAAGACAACTCCTTCAACATTAATATACTTTTCGGTATTAAAACTCATTTTATATAGTGCTATTAATGTTTTGTTTTTATGACCGTTTTTGATTCATGCCGTCCAGTGTGTTCCCGGCATATTGGGATAATTGTCGCGCACATACCTTACTCTAACGTTTAAGCTTTTTAGTTGCTTTGCGACATCAATAAGTTGTGATGTGCTTGAGAACGTGCTGTATATGGGGATGTGGGGGATAACACGCCCACCCACGCTCTTAAACTTTTTTATTATTATTTTTTGATTGTCCGTGAGATTATTGTTCATTTTTTTTTTTTTTTTTAAGGAGGTTATGACCATAAGCCATTGTATGAATACCGTCTTTTAGTATAACACGCTTATCATCATTAGCGCTAAGAGCTACCTTATTGACCGTTTCAGTATATATTTCATGAGCGTATGATCTGATAACGTTCATTGGTCTTAACACTTTTTGACAAGAAAACAGCGTGTTTTTATAATCGTTGTGCGTAATGGTGTTTTCGATAACGCTCTTTTTTACCCCCTTACACTTTTTGTTTTCCTTTCCTTCATACATTTTACAAGAATACAGTTTAGCTCGGAGTCCTACAAATTCCTCTATTTGTTTTCCAGCTGCCTCATCTTTAAACATTCCGATAACCTTTTTGTTCACACCCGTTTTAATTCCTGAGGGGTGATCTTTTGGATAATCGCTTGTATCAAACAGTCTTTCAACATCGTTTGAAATGTCTGCATAAAAATCTTTAGTTTTAATTTCGTAGACAAGACTGTCTGTGTCGGTAAACAATAGCTTTGCCATTTGTCCATATTTAGCCTTGATGTAATTATAGTGAAACTCATACATGATTGTCTTGCTCAAGTCTAGAATAGACATTCCGAGATAAATGGGTTTGTTATAACATAACTTGGTTTTTCTCATATGTACTGCTATTAAATTTTCATCAAATATAGTCATGCGGTCAAAATTAACCATTGCAACGAGCTTTTCCGCCTGAGTATTATTATTAACCAATCGGATATCAACACGATTTTCGATGTTCTCCATTGTTTTTCCAAACACACTGTTGTTCATCAACTTGAAGAAGTCTTTTTCAAAGTTGTTAGCTGCAGCTGTTCGCAATTTAGTGTTCAAGTCGATATATGTTTTTAACCATGGGCTTTCATTAAACCTAATTCCTTTGTGAATTTTGGTAACTCTGAGCCCTAGCTTTTCATACTGCTGTAAGTTTTCATAATGTACTACATACTTTGTTTTGTTTTTCAAGTTTGGAATAAGCTTTTTAACTTTTGATCCCTTAGGTATAATGTTTTCAGGGGCTAATGGATAGTCATTATGAAGATTATGTAATTCAACAGGATATTCCAAGTCAACTTCTAAAATACACCCCTGTCCTTCTGTGCATGAAATGTTTTTCCAATCGTTAAGCTCATTTTCATTCATCCACTTAAACCCTCCGGTTGGAAGTGGCTTACTCATCGCGCTTCCGTAGAGATTGTTAGCATCCAGATAAATGATAAACGATGAGTCTTTGCTTTCATCATAATCATTACCCATATACTTATTGTTTCCAATACCAAAACGCGTTGAAATTGTACTAACCCCACCTCGAATACCTTGCTTTAACATTAGCAACGCGTCATATTCGTTTATAAGCTCCAGTTTTACCTTTGTCAACTTAAGACACGCATCCATAGATAGTCCAGGCGCTGTATAATACCATGCCGGATCTAGTTTATAGTATTTATTGCTGGCATCTCTGAAGTTTTCGAAAACGTCGGCTAGCAGCAAGACATCGCTTTTTATGTAGAGTTCAAGGTAGTCTCTTATTGATTTACAGTTAAAAGCCTTCCATACCTTGTTAGCAAATTCATATTCATCATTACTAATAGCCTCACCCGAGAGCTTTGAGTAGAATGCTTCCTTTGGGGGCAATGACGTTTCTGCGAGTTTTTCAACAGAGCTCACATAATCATATGGAAAGATGCCCTTTTGTTTCAAGAGTGTAAACTCATTACCGCTATAGACCTTAGCCAATTCATGAAACTGATCATCGGTAAGATTTCCTGATAAAGAATCCAAACTACATTGCATAAACCTAAATGTATCGATAAACCTAATATCACGATAAATAGGCTTTTTCCGTCCTTTTTTGTTTGTATACGTGTCAAAAACAACCTTTTTACTGAACGAAATATACTTTTCCTCGTTATTTGGAATGCAGCTAATTTTTCCTCCAATACTTAACTTTTTAATAAATAGATGACAGTCATATCCAGAAAGATTGTGTAGTAATACTGGAAAAAATTTAGGGATTTTATACCCTAAATTACACTTTGAATGTGCCGCTCCTCTAAACTTTCCAGTCAAGTGACAATGATTGCGAACCTTTGTATAGCTATCAGTGTTGTTTTCTAACCTAAACTTGCCTTTGTCACCTTCGCATATACAACATGTGGTTGCAGCATCGTATTTAACTTGATCATCTTTTGTGAATATTTTTTTCGCGGAAAATTTAAATTTGTTGTAAATATCCTTAGTGGTTTGTTCAACCGAGTTAACAAATAATTGCGCGACATCATCTGTTTGATTCTTAGCTGAATACACAACTGGCTCTCGACTATACAATGAACCATCAGAGCATACCACGTGATAGCAAAACGCGCTAGGCGTATGCTTTTGGAACTTGTGTGTAAACGACGTCGCAGGATTCGGATTACAAGAACTAATAGGCTCGATAAACGATTCGAAGTCTGCATATATTACAAACGGAACCCTCATTGATCTACAGTAATGCTTGAAATACTCTTTGGCTCCCTTTGCCGGCATCACTATTTTTTGTGCGCCGTGTAATGAACAATATTCATTGTGTTTTTGAAGACCCTCAACTGTTCGATAACCTGTTAAGCACCTTTTACAATAATTCATTTTATTGTGACTGGTTTCAGTTCGCCCTGAAGCTAATTTGTTAAAAATTTTAATTAAGCAATAATGTTTTGTTTTTCCATTTGAAATCAGCAATAAATCAATAGCCTTTTCACTTTTGTTTTTACTTATTATTAGTGGGAAAATATCCATTTTTTTAGAATCATAACCGAATATATTGATGTTCAAGTTGTTGTTTCTTTCAAATTTACTTATTACATTTTCATCCACTGCAACAGGAAATTTAATACCATCCCAATTTAACGACTTTGCGTGTTTCTTTAATTTTTCGGTTATTCTTTCGGAATGTTTTACAATAGGATTTAATGCTCTCGTGACGCACCACTTGAAACATTCGTCATCTTCATTCTTTATGTTAATAATTGCCTTTTTAGCAGCCAACTCTTTCGGCAATGGAATGTATGATTTACCTTTTAACGGCTTATACGTACCGGTGTTAATTTCCAGTCTAATGACAGACTTTAGCCTCCAATTGCTTCCCTTCATTTGAAAATTTGCAAACGATTCCAAAATCCTATCTACCATTTGGGTAAATAATTCAGCAACATCAGTTCCCTCCAATACTATTTCAGTTCTTGAAACAAAGGGTATTTTTTCGATTACACCAGTTTCATGTTCCATAGAATGCCGCTCCATTTCACACACTAGCACTAGATTCATTTTTATTTGACGATGTTTGCTCATAAACTTTACAACTTCGGGTTTAACAATATCTAAAAATGTTGGAGCATCAGTTTTTTCAACCCCATCAATAACATATTGCCTTGCAAAACGTTTAAGTGCAGTTTTACTTTCTTTAATTACTATGGCACTTTCACTAATTTTAATGGCACTTTCACTTCTTTGCTGCTTCTTATAGTAATTATTATAAATAGATTCGACTTCTGCTTTAAACGCATTAGCCTTTTCGCTTATTGCTTTTCTTAAAGGCTCTGGTGTATGTGTAATAATCCAATCATAGCTATTTTTTGCAGCTGTCTTTACAGGTTTAACAGCCCAATCATAGCTATTTTTTACAGCAGTCTTTACAGGTTTAACAGCCCAATTAAATAACCTATTTATCATAGTAGGTTTTTTAGCTGGTTCAGCCCTTGTATCCTCCCTCGCATTTTCCCATACATCATTATCCCATGCATCCTCCCTTGCATTTTCCCATACATCATCACCCGAATCCTCATCGTTGTGTCTGCTCAGCCTCGCTATCAACTCAGCTTTTGTGAGCTTCGCATATCCGCCCAGACCCTGATCTTTTGCGGCTTTCTTCAACTCTTTTACAGTTTTGTTATTCATTTTATATATATAAAAAAAATATTTAGATCATTTCAATTTTTTTATAAGCATGTGTTTTGCTTATAAAAACATGACCTCATACCTCATTCCATTTACCACTTGTCCGTTGTTTCTCTTTTTTATATTACAACCAAGCGCTTTTATTGCTTGGTATTTTGAGTTATAGGTTGTTTCCTCTCCAGTTTCAACATTCGTTAACTTAACAATTACTTTAGGCGAAAACTGTATAGGTCTGCCCCGCCGTCTTTTTTCATTAGGTTCTGGTATAACAACATCTTCTCGTTTCCAATCTAGTCCGTTTTCCTTTGCAATTAACATTAACTCCATTATACTTTGATTAGTCGTAGCAGGAACGTTAATACTTTCGAGCATTTTAATTAATACTTTCTTTGTGTACTTCATTTTTTTAATAATAAAAAAAAAACTTAAGCTAATTTATTATTTCATCACTATATACATTTTAGATCCGTCAGAGGTAAATTTTATCATTTGGTCGGAAATAACAACTGCGTACGCTTCTGTATTCACATTCGCATCCACAGGCGTGTTGAATGTTGCCTGTATTTGCATTTCTACCGATGCATATTTTAACCGCTCACTTTGTTTGCTGACATCAAACACCATAATAGGAAACATGTCTTTGAAATCCGCCGGTGTAATGTTACTCTGTGTTACCAGCGGATCCATTCCATAAAACTTTTCGCTAAATCTAGCCGCGTCATAGTAAGCTCGTGAGAATTTTTGGTTTGGAAAAGATAAGTTGTAATCAGCCTCAGGGTATCGTTGATTGTTAACAGTCACATATATGTTATTTAGATTGCAATGATCGAATAGCGCTGCATTTTTTGTTTGATCATTTCTGCGATTAGATTGGAATCCAACCAAAATGTATCGCGGTTTTTCGGTTGGAGTTCTTACACTTAGTCTCCAGTTGAATGATGTAGAACCCCGTGGCACTGAAATACTTTCGCAATGTCTAGACCTAAAAGGAACGGGTACTGTTACCTTTGATTCAATTGATTTGTACAGTTGAAATTTTTCACTATCTGCAGGTAAAATCATAGGCATAAACCATGCCAATTTATCAATGCTTACTTTACCCGCAGCATGCAATCCATCCTCTGCTGTAGCTGCTCGAAATATGGCATCGTCGTCAGTTTTTCTAACAAGTGCGAGCGTATGTTTAAATCCATACACAATCTTGTCATAGTCATCACAAAAGCCGAAAATGTGTTTCAGCGGAACAACGAACGAAAATGTTCCCTTGGGGTCAGGCTTCTGAATAAGGTATGCCTGCCTGATTGCAAAGCCTGCGTTTTCTGCAGCTGTTGTCGCCGTATCTTTAGTCCAAAGCTGATTGAGTCCTTGCGCTTTTGAAAAACCATCCGGATACTTTAGCATTCCAATCATGGTCGTAGCCTGTCCAGGATGATTCAACGATTCTATTTGTTGATCGGATAGCTTATACGTAATATTGGAAAACAAATGCATAAGCCCATTGTTTGTTAACGATACCATGTCACCGTTTGCGTATGCAGTCCCATCAGCTTTAGTTAGTCTACCTTCAATGAGTAGGTACGATTCCGCAGGATGAGCAAATACATCATACATCCCGATATCGATATTTATGGTACCCGGTGAATTTAAATTCGTACCATTTACAGACTCATACGCCTTAAACTCATATTTTTCAATGGATTCATCAACGGTTATAGCTTCTGTAAAATTTAATATTTCGCTCGACATTCTTACTTTTTTATAAGAAAGAATAATTTTTTTTAAGCCAGACGAAGACCGGATCCTGTGTTCAACCTTTTTACAAGATCTTGAATTGATATTGCGTTTGCCCTTGCGTTTGCCCTTGCGACACCTTTCTTCACCCCGATGCCGTAACCCGCAAGCAAGTTGTTAATGTTTGTTTCTTTAATAGAACCCATATTTACGAGAGACGCTAACGCATCCCTCGATTCTTGCGTTACTTCGTGATTTTTTGGTGCATTATATCCATCAATTAAAGCTTTAGCTTTGGCTATAGCTACATCTTTTCCAACATCAATAGCTTTTAAACCAACTTCTTTTACAACCGACTTTCCGGCTTCGATAGCCGTTTTACCTATTTCTGTTTTCGATGCGCTACTCACTTTTGATGCCACCGTTTTTGCGACATTTGCAGCAGTTTTCGCAGCCGTTGATCCTACCATTCGCTTAAAGAAATTTGAGACGGTATCAAACATTCCAGAACCGCCGATAACGTATTTTTTTTTATACCTGCGTTTAACAATCATTTTTTAAATACGTAACATTAATTTTTTATAATATTCTTTGTCTATTACCGCTTGTCTCACCAGTTCATCTGCTATGTCTATGATTTCATTTTTTACTCCAGTATTACCTGCATTATAACTATTAACTCGTAATGTAAGCATTTCAACGAGTCTGTTTGGATCAGAAGGCATTAACGCTATTCCTTCTCCTTTTTTCTTGAATAAGTTCATTATTTTGGGTGTCTTTTTAGGTTTTAAATATTCTTCATAGATTGGTTTAATAATTTTTCTGTACTTTTCTCCTGAACTTGATTTAACCTTTCCCGTGTCAGGATTCACAATAGCATTGGTGTTTAGTAAAATTGTTTTGTAGGAGTCAATGTCTTGTGAAGTATATTTATCGGAATCAGGATATTTCGATGTTATTAGCTCCCAAAGTCCTTGGGTTCCATTATATTTTGTTTCTCCAACAATTATATCATCTCCAAATAGTTTTACCTCTGAATCTCCAATATAAAAAGCGCCACCTTTATCATACAGTCCAAATGTTTTATCGGTTAATTGTTTGCCCGCCATCGATCTCAAGTATTCAGTTGCTATTGAACCTAGTTCTATTAATGTTTCTTTCGGTCTTTTATCCTCTTCTGCTTGTATGCTTGGGTATTGAGGGAAAGTAATAGCATTTGGTGTTGTAGCTGCTAATGCTGCTGGCAGTGCTTGTATCGCACTTGACGTTGCTTCTTTTAACTCTCTTTGCGAATCGGTGATAGGTTTGTAAAGTTTTGTTAGTTCTATGTGTTGATCAATGTCTCCTAGCTTTTCAGATAAAGAGTCTTGACGAATTTTATTTCTTAACATAAGATACTCATGCACCATGGAGTCCCTTTTTTCCGGATCTGTTATCTTTAAAAACGACATTTTTAAATAGAAATAATAATGTTTTTAGACGTGATTTGAGACGTAATTTTTGACATAATTTTTGACGTGATTTTCAACGTGATTTTTTGACGTGATTTTCAACGTGATTTTTTGACGTGATTTTAGACGTGATTTTTAACGTGATTTTTAACGTGATTTTTAACGTGATTTTATACGTTAAAATTACGTTGATTGAGAGGTGTTCGTCTGTTTTTCTCTCGATTTACTAAACATGTTTTGAAACGACAAAATTGCATCTTCACGTCCTTTCGCAATAAGGGACTGTTTTGTTTCCTCGTCTATACCTACTCTTATTTTAGATCTTATTTCTTCTTTCATCTGATTGAATTTGTCTAGTTCACTTAGAATCTGTGAGTATTCTTTATCGGAAATTTGATCGTCTGCCAATGCCTTTGATATAAGATCACTTATTGTGTTCAATTTTGCTTCTGCAAGTGTTTTAATTTTTTCGTGTTTTTCAGCTTTCATTAATAGCTTTTTATTGGTTTGACCTCCAATGATAGACAATAGTCCTATACCTATTGCAGCTCCCTCCATTGCTATTGCAACTGGTGCCGCAATGATTGTGCTCAATACTCCTATCCCCGCCGCACCTAGCACCATTGAAGAAACAACAAGAGCGTTGTCCACTCCTGCTATAACTCTCACTCCTCTGTGATACTTTTTAGACAAGTTTGCACGCTTGTCTCTTTCTGTGGCAATTTCTTTTTGAATTTCGTTTATCTTTTGAAGCCTGTATGACTGAGCAGTTCCTTCATCGCTAGTCGGTTCTGGAGGAGCCGACGGAACGGCAACTGGTGGTAAAGATGGATATAATTTAGCAATACATTTTGACTCTTTGTACTCCATTTTTATATTTGAAAAAATATTTTTTAAAGCAACTGATGTGTAACAAAGCATAAAGATTCACCTTCAACAATATTAACTGCATCCTTTGAGTTGTTTTGAATTGTAACAATTATGTCGTCAACAGATTCAGCAATAATTCCATCTAGTAAACTACATTTTTTTTCCTTTAAACTTTGTTTGAGCGATACCGAACAAACACCTTGAACTAGCCGTAAACCTATTTTTAATTTAATAGGAAGTGCTTCTTTCGGTTGAATAGTGAGCGATTGCTGCATCGAAATAATCCATTTACCATGCAGTTGTTCTGCAGGATGCGCAATATTCTCGTGTGGCAGCCATTTAACTGCCGCTGGTGTTGGTCGTTTATGCTTGTGAATAAATTTGTGAATTGGTGGCATATATCTTTGCATTTTTATATATGTAAATATTTTTTATAAAAGCATCCCTAGTATTGGAATACTGCTAAATGGTGAATTCGGTCCTAGTAGCAATCCTGATCCTGCTCTCATGTACATTCCTTTTCCAGATTTAAGATACAGCCCCTGTCCTAACGAACTACCTTTCCTCCAAGGAGCTAAATACAATCCTTTACCTGCTTGTGTTACTTTACAACCGCTTCCGTTTTTCTTTAAATACAAAACACCCGATCCACTAATTTTGTCGACAACTTTACTACCGGCTGCGGCTCCTACGCCGGTTAGCAAACCGGTTGCAAGTCCTGGTAAAACGCTTGACATAAGAAACTTACCCGCGGTAGCCAACATCGGCAAAATAGCTCCAATAAATCCCCCTTCAACTGTTTTGTTGTGTTCTATTTGTGTTTTCGACATTTTAATCGTCACTCCTTTACCACTTTGGTAAGCTTTTGTCATTTTGTTAATCTGTGCTTGAGTGAGGGCTAGCATGTGTTCTCCAGATAAATCCTCGTGTGATAGGCGAATAGACACGGGAGCTCCTAATTGAATAGCTTTTTTGATTTTTTCTCTCTGACCTTCGCTTATATTTACTGATACATTTACGAAACGACTCATTTTATATATGATATAAAAAAAGTTTTTTTTACTTTTCTTTTATATGAAATTTAATAAAAATATTTTCACCACGCATATTTATAAGTTTTCCGTTCTGGTCGGTGAGTTTTGTCTCAATTGACGAAATTGTTGACAAATTAACTGGTAAATAAACCAAATTAGCTGGTGTTTCCATAATTTTATACCCAGGTCCAACCGAAGGGAAAAAGCTGTATATTACGTTTTCAGTCGAATTGTTAACATATGATGAGCTAATTATATCACTAGTTACTTTCAAGCTACTAATACTTAATATTTCGACAATATTTTCAGCCTCATTATATCCTGGTGAGTATATTTTAGCATTAAAACCCAATAACGATCTTATAGAGTTTGCAGTTGTAAAGTCTATTTTATAATTTGGTGCTATATTTAGTACTGTTCTGAGTGTGTTGTCGTTCGGCTCTAGGGTTATATTGTACTCGTCCGTGGCAGCTTTGTAATGATTTTTCTCCTTCATTATTCCTTGAATGTAATCGCCTATATCTTCCAATTCGTATGAACCTTCGGGAATATTTATATCATACCAATCCTTTTCGTTGTTAGGGCTATAGCGAAAGTTATTGTTTGAAGAGTCTATATTTGGAAATGAATAGTAGGTCTCCAAACTAACTAAGGCCATTTCATATGTTTTGTCTACATCTAGTTGAATTGGTGGTCCCAAAGAAGTACAAATTCTTGAGCTATTACCCTGCAATATAATATAAAAAGAATTTTTCGGACTGGTATTAATTCTAATTTGTTTTATTTCCGCCAACATTTGTTCTAGTACTCGTTCCATTTTATATATATTTTTTTTTATTATTGAGGTATGTAAAAATAGTCAAATCCTGATCTATACTTACCATTATTTTTTTTACTAGTAAGATCTATAACAGCAAATCCATGAGGACGGTCCCAGGCTACTTTACAAAAATTTCTAAATTCTTCTTTTGACATATCAGTTGAAACGTGATCGTAGTAGATGTGATTAATATTTTTCATGTCCTGTGGAAACAAACACATAAAGTTTGCATTTTCACGTATTGTTTGTCTTGGAAGTTTAAAGTAGTTTTGTGCGAGATAAAAGCAGTCTACATTGCTGTGGCGTCCTCTTATGTAATAAGTTTCACATTTGTTTTGTTTTTCCAACTGAAGGTCGTCAAAAATCATTAAATTCTTTTTAGAGCTATTCAAGTCTCTAGGATCAGGTACATCATCAGACGTTTCAAAAAACTTACATTCAATATCAGCTGGCTTATCTAAACTTTTAGCAATTAATTCAACTAAAAGAGCTGGTGAAACGTCATTCTCTATTATATAGTCTTGTTTGGCAAACAATTTCAAAATTTCTTCTTTAGGCAGCTTTTCTTCAAACGCTTTCTTAATAATTCTGTACTCCGGCTGAAATAGCGACTTGCCAAAAACTTGCAAGTTGTTGTAGTCTAACCATCCTGGTCGTAGTAAAAGGTTTAACAATAGTATAGTTTTTCCGCATCCGCTTTTACCAATAATAAGACCTCGTATTGATCTCGGTAAAAGTCTACTGTTGCATCTTTTTGAAATATCATCATTCCACGAAAGATCTGTAACTTCCATTTTTAAATATAAATTATTTTTTCATAAAAAAAATGTATTGTGTAAAGTGCAAAAGCAAAACTGAAACGGTTGATGTAAAAAATGTTGTCAGTAAGAACAATAAACCAATGCATCGCGGAAAGTGCTCCGTTTGCGGTTGTGTTAAAACACAGTTTGTAAAAATGCATACTAAAACTGGCGGAGACTTGGTTTCGACGTTGAATAAGGTGACGAGTAAAGTCAAGCTTCCGTGGGCTAAATTTCCCGGTGAAATGCATATTCCAGGAATGAACTTTGCAGGACCTGGAACTAATTTAAACGAGAGATTAACTTCAACTGGCGCATATAAAGACTGGAGTAAACCAGTTGATCGAGTTGATAATGCCGCATACCTTCATGATTTAGCTTACCAACACTTTCCAGATACAGCAGGTAGAAACGTAGCTGATCAAATTATGCTTGAACAAATGGATGCTATTAAAGACCCAACACTCCGTGAAAGAATTGAGCGTAGTATAATAAAGCCGATAATATCTACCAAGGCAAAGTTTGGGTTGGGTTATAATGGGAAAAAAAAGTCGTGGCTAAAGAAATAAAATGGTCTGATCAGCTCGCAGTCGAACTGCATAGACCCGTTGTAAAACGTTTTAGAAAAAGAATAGTCGTTGCCCATGGCATTGATAACATATGGGCTGCGGATTTAGTTGACATGCAAGCTTTTGCTAAGTTTAATAATGGTGTAAAATACTTGCTAACAGTTATTGATGTATTTTCAAAATATGGATGGATTGTTCCATTAAAGAGTAAAACCGGAGTTGAGGTTGCTGAAGCATTTAACAAAATATTTAAAAACAGACAACCTCAAAAGTTGTGGGTCGATAAAGGAAAGGAGTTCTACAATAAAAACGTTATGGCGTTGGGAGTCGAGTTGTATTCCACAGAAAACGAAGAGAAAAGTTCCGTGGTAGAGCGATGGAACAGAACAATGAAGGAAAAAATGTTCAAATACTTTTCAGCCAACTCTACCAAAAAATATGTTGATGTCTTAGATGAAATGGTCAATGACTATAACAACACAAAGCATTCATCAATCAAAATGACACCTGATAATGCTAGTGATAAAAAAAATGAAAGTGTTGTTTGGGTAAATTTGTACTCCAAACACCCACAAAAGTACGGTAAGCCAATATTTGAAGTCGGCGATAAGGTAAGAATAACTAAGAAAAAGGGAATATTTGAAAAAGGATATACACCGAGATGGACTGAAGAGGTGTTTACAGTGTCACAAGTTCAATATACAGATCCGCCAACGTATAAAATCACTGATTACAATGATGAGGAAATACAGGGTACGTTTTATCAACAAGAACTTCAAAAAACAAGTCAAGAAGTATATAGAATAGAAAAAGTTATTAGAAAACGCGGGGACAAGTCGTTAGTCAAGTGGCTTGGATATCCCGAATCGTTTAATTCATGGGTTGACAATAAAAACCTAATAGACTTGTAATAGTCATTTTCATACCCAAGTGAGGGTTTGGAAATGGACCTTAATCCTTTTTAAAATCAAGTACAGGATGATTTTTATAGAGACAACTGTTTTTCTTAGATTTTAAACGTATAGCTTTTCGAGTATTCATTCTTTTTTGATCATGTTGAAATTTTTGTAAAACTTTATTTAAATGCTCATTTGGTGGTGGTGGATTTTCAATTTGCTGAATACGCCGTTGAATCAATTCTTGTACCGTTTTGTCATCCATTTTATATAGTAAAAAAAAAACTTAAGTCATTTTCATTTTTTTTTTTTTGTGTAAAAATCACGAATAATGGTAGTGGTCAAAAGTCCTCGAGCCGCCGCGTTTGCGAATGGGATGCCGCCCTGAAATATGAAAAAGATATTATACATTTATATATATATAGAATTTCCTGAGGGATATATAATATCTTGAAAAAGATATTATACATTTATATATAGAATTGCCTGGGACACGGATGGGAAACGGATGGGAAACGGTTCTGTCCCAGAAGCCTAATTTCCCTACTACTTACGGTTAATATTTTATCAAGTTTACCATTTCAGTTCGATTTTTATTCATGTCATTGATTGGATAAAGATTGGATTGACCGATAATTACAAAAGGCGAGCGACTAATTCAATGCTTTTTATTGTGAAACATTTGCATTATCAATAAATCTCATCACTGAAAAGTTTAATAGTTAGGTATTATTTTTATTGAAAATACATTAGTTATCTATGTTAACAAAAGGAAATCCACCATGTCTCAGAGGTCAAGACGACTGTAAGTTAATATTTTTGGCTCAAATAGCTTTGAAATAGTCCATTTATAGTTTAAAGTTCATTTAACAGATGCGCACAGGACATTTACAAACATGTTGACAACAACTATGTACATAAAGTAACATATTAATACATCAAATATACATGCAATTAAGGCATCATGCATACGGCGAGAAATACCGGTAACATATAATTGCAAAAACATAATACTTATTTTTGAATGGTTATACGACTGTACGATGTCGATAAGCCGACAAAACGATGGCAATAACACGACAGAACGACGTTGTTTTAATTTTGCGAGCGCCGTAAAATCGCCTGCAACATAAGACTTTTTTCGTAAAGATGAAAATGTTCCACAGCGACGCAGGGATAGTTTTCGTTTAATCACGGACGTCGAAAAAGTAAAGGAAAAGCAAGGGACGTAACCGAGCCTTTACCTGAGGTTCGTTGATTATCCAAAGTTATCATTCATCATCAGTTTTCAGAAAATGCCTTAATCCCATTTATATCTATATTTAGAAATAACGTGCCCATAAATCTCCGTTCCCTCAAAGTAAGCGCGTCTAAACTGTAGTTCGACGAATCTACCGCAAACATCATAATAATTGGGATAGAACAACCATGCATACTTGTTGTGCTGTATTCGTTTGTTTGTTGGTGATTTGGGGTAAGTTAATTTATTTCAGATATATGGGCTCAAGTTTCCCAATTTGATATAGGCCTAACATAAAATTTTAAAAGTTTTAAGGGGTGTTGCGGCAGTTTATTTAACCGATGATATATTTATAGCAACACCGGTGATGCTATTATCACAACTCAAGATTGTTGTTATCAGTATCATCAGAAATGACCGAGTTGGTTCATAATACAATTGTCAGTGGTTCATTCCAGGTGGGGTTAATTTTTTTTTTCCCTTTTTTTTTCTTTCTTTAATTTCATTCTTGTTTTATACTAGAGCCTTTTAGTCCTGTTGTTTATATTTATCAATTTAAAGCATTTAATGACAAACTTCAAAACATGCCGAAATATGTGAATAAGTACATGTAAGTTATTAATGATTAAGGTCGAGTTGGATACTGTATGGTATTATGTTTGTGATTAAATATTCTTTTTTATTAATGTCTTTTGGTAAGCTGTTGTGATCCCAGTTAAGATTGTAAATAATTTCTAATGGTTATGCATATTTCTAACAATCTATGTACCGGTATTTGGGTCTTGCCTAATTGCTGTATTTTATGAAATTTGACGCAGACGGTAGGGATAGTTAAAACAAAAAATCTTTTTAAAAAGTGCGGTGACCCCGTTTTTTTAATTTGTGTTTTATGATGACAATACGTAGATGAACATATTTGAGCAGTTTTGCAGAATTCTATTTGGCAGAACAATTTTAAATGATATTTATGTGGTTACAATAGTAAAAAAATGACATTTTTGGGGGTGACATAAAAATTATAAAAAATAAATTTCTTAAAATTTAACTTGTGTACTCTAGTTTAATGGTAGTGTGTGGTTTAATTAAATGGTATATGATGTATCTTAGCTTATATAATATCTACATGTTGCCAATTTCATATGTTATTAATCAATTTTACGCAATTAGAGATTTTTCAGTTTTATTGAAAAAGTACATGTTATATAATGGTGAATAAAATCAAAACAAGACCGGTGACCCTATGTTTTTATTTCATTTTTCATATAGTTTTTGCATATATATCTTAAATAAATTTTTTGGACAAAATCTATTTGATGGAAAAAAATCAGCAAAACTGCAGCAACACCCCTTAAAATGCAAAATGCAGACTTTACAGTTGCAGGGCCTTTTTCCTTCTGAAAAAAATGGCCGTTTTAGAAGTTCACGATTCATTTTTCACAATTTTTTTAATTTCGCGACTTATTTTTCAATATTTTTTTAAAGTCGCGACTCATTTTTTTCACAAGTTGATTGACCAAGGGCCTTTTAACAAAGACGGGAGAAGCCGTTGGAATTGTGTAAATCCAGTGTTGAGATCTTTTTAGTTAACCGTGTTTCTTAATTTTACCGTTGATTCACATTTTTTTATGTTTCGTCACTTTCTTTATACTTTATGGTGCAGTTATTTAGCTTGCTGTGATTTTACCCAGACTGAATAGAAAGAACGAGTTTGGGCAATTGTGTTTGGCTCCTCATTAGTGTTTGTGTGTGCGTATTTCGAAGTTATTGAGGTTATTCCTCGCCTGAGGCTGCATTGTGAATGGAATCAAAATGTACCCCAACACTTCTACCAAATCAACTTCCTAGAAATACGTTGAGATAGGGACGAATTGGAAGTATAGCTAGCCTGCGATAGTAAGCTTATTTGTTGTAAATGAATGATTTTCAATTTTGGTGTGGACTCTTGTGTTGTGACGTTCGGTGGGAGGGGGGCGGCGGAGTAACCGGACGAAAATCCACCTGTCCGGTATGGTGACCAAAAATTAAACTCACGTGTTTCCGGGAACGGGAAATGAACCCAGGACGCCTTTGGTTATATCAAATTTCAGTAAAACCAAGCAGGGATTTCCTTTCATGTGGTGAAGATATCCGTCTGTCTTTGGAATTGGTTGTTTTGTCGTCATGTTCATGACGAAACATTACATGAACGAATTCAAAACTCGTAATTGGATTTTTTATGAAACAAACTACAGTTTTCAGACGCAACTTTTATTCCTTTTTAAAATCGAACGCGTAAAAGGCTGTTGGCAAGAAATAAGGCTGAGAAGACTTAATGATGGCTAGAATAAACTTCGATTTCAAACTGTCGTTTTGTTTTAACGATACACGCCCCTTTTGAGATATTCATACTACATGTATTAAGCATCATCAGTAAGATATTTCAGCAAATATAAGCGATCACAATGCCAAGCGCATAATGCGCCTTTTGGTTTGAAATTAAATTTATTGAACATGAGGTAAATTTTTATTCGAGAGTTAAATTGTGCAATACATGAATTTTGAGCATGGCAACAAGTATGATAACGACATTCCTTTACATGATGACGCTGGTAGGTCGAATCAACAGGCACTGATCAAAACGTTTTTGAAATAAAGGTTAATCAGCATGAAGTCGATAGTGTATTTCGAAAGGTAGAACAATACGAAATTTTTCATAAAACCCCATGTCCACGAAATAAGAACTATGTTAACATACTCAAAACGTTTTCGTGAAATGCGCAATGTCTTCGTTAATCATTAAAGGGGCCTTTTCACGTTTTGGTTAATTGACAAAATTTTAAAAAAGAAGTGTCAGATTTGCAAATTTTCGTTTTTGTTATGATATTTGTGAAGAAACAGTAATACTGAACATTTACCATGCTCTTAAATAGCCATTATATGAATCTTTTGACGATTTAAAAACCTTAAAATTATAAAGCGTTGCAATGAAAAACGATTGAATCATTTGGAGAGTTCTGTTGTTGTCGTTATATGTTGTTAAACTACGAGGATCGCTTATATATAGTATAAAAAATACACCATACATTGTGTGATGCCCGAGTGGTCTTAGCGGAAGAGCTTTACTTCAGGATTCCAGGGGTCAGTTATTCGAGCCCTGTTGTGGGTTACTTTTTTCTATATTTAATTTTATTCTTGATTTTGTACTGGAGCTTTTTTGATCCAATGTTTACACGTTTCAATATAAAGCATCTAATGACAAACATCAAAACATGCCAAAATCTGTGAAAATGCCACTTTAATAGTAAAAGACGTTAAGATGCATTAGTGGCATTTTAAGTCGATTGAATGCACCAATAAATTTCTTTAGTAACAAAGACATTTGAGTAACGATAGCGTTTGTTCTGTATGGTAACCAACTAGTGTTTTGTGGCATATGGTAGAGAGTTTTAAAAGAATTTTGTTATCGATTTCGCCCGAGAGCTTGTATGTATTGTTTGGTTTAAAGGTACAACGAATAACATATGATACACTTAAACAGATTGGAACAAAGAATCATATTTCAAATTCATTGAGAAAAAAAGGGCTTTGTAGCGCATTTTTACTATGAGATATTTACTATCGTATAACAGTTGCACAGCACATAACAACACAACCTTGCATCGAAAGCGCTTATGATGCAGACTTTATGTCTTCGCTTTACAACAGAGATTTATTCGTTAAGAGTTTATCGTGAGAAGTACGCGCTAAGTACCAGGTTGTTGATGTAGGAAGCGAATGAAAATTAGAGTGATCAATGAAAACTTATCAAAAGACCGTTTTCACACACTCCTCACGGATACTGTCAAAAGAATTAAAGAAGGATTTACCGTAGTTAATCGTTTCATCACTATAACTGCCATCCATTTTTGCGATTGACTGGGACAAACTACATCACAGCGAGCGCAAACCGACACTTAACTTGCCCAAGACCCGGATAATATCCTATTTACCAATAATCAAAAGAAAAATGATCACAGCTTTATTAAAATAATTGACTTATACACGACAGTCGTCTGTACAACTCTTACATTAGACTTTGTAGTTTTAACAACTTAAGTTTTTATAAAGAAAATCATTTATGTTTTTGAAAATATATATTTTTAATCCCTTATTACGATAGGGACTCGGTCGATTCTCGACAATTTGTTCCCATCCTAAAGAGACAAAATAAGTGCCAGATAAGTATTATGGCGTGAGGTCATATTTTCGGAAAAAAAATATTAGAAAAACAATAGTACGTATCTTTTGTATAAACCGGATAAATTACAGAGCATAAAATCGTAAAAGCGAAGAAAAAATAACAGCGGGAAGTGTCATCCAAATCTGGGACGATATTTTACGCGCATGCATTAAGCCTTGTTATATCAGTGACCGGCTCATATATGATGAATTTTAGCATCGAATAGTCGCCAACAGCTCCGCATATTCAGACAGTCGTAAAAGGCAAGGGGACCTGTGAATAAGACTTTAGACTTGTGCAGATTGTCCGATTTTATCTCACCTGAGCAAAACGTCCTTATGATTAGCTTTTACCATCACCTTTTGTCCGTTGTGCGTCGTCCGTTGTGCGTCGTCAGCATTTAACACTCCAGAGGCCACTTTATTTTCGAACCTGTGTATAACTTTGTCAGAAAATCTGTCCCATGGAGAATTTGAAATCTCAGCTGCGTTAGAGAATGCTTCCTGTCCGATGAAAAACATGGCCAGCATTCGGCGCAGTTTTCCTTATATGGCGTAATTAATACGTTGTGAACACTCTTTAAGTCATATTTTAATCCAATCTTCATGAAACCTGGTCAGAACATTTTTATTGCGGCTGAGTTCGAAAGTGGTTCCGGTTCGTTGAAGAACATGGTCGCCAGAGAACGGGACGGGTTTCCTTATATGGCTAAAGTGAAACCTTATTAACACTCTATAACTCAAATGTACGATCCATTCTTCATGAAACTTGGTCAGAATACTTGTTCTAATGCTATCTTAATTGAGTTGGAAAATGGTTCCGGTTTCTATAAAAACATGTCCGCCAGAGGGTGGTGCAGTTTTCCGTATATGGTTACAGTAAAACCTTGTTTACACTCTAGACGTCACATTTTTCAGTTCAATCTTCATGAAACTTGGTAAGAAAATTTGTTCCTATTAATACTGGGTTGAATTCAAAAATGGTTCCGGTCCGTTGGAAATCGTGGACTCTAGGGGTGGGGTAGTTTTCCATATTTGACTTCATAAAAACCTTGTTTACACTCTAGAAGTCATTTGTTTAGCCCAATATTTACGAAACTTTGTCTGAACATTTGTTTAAATGATATTTGGGCGTTGTTCAAAAATGGTTCCTGGCCGTTGGAAACCATGGTCGCTAGGGGGGGGGGGGAGGGATGCAGTTTTCCATATACGGCTATAGTCATACCTTTAAACTCTCTTGCATTTACTATCCAATCTTCGCGAAACTTGATCTTGTAATTTGTTCTAATGATATGTATGCTGAATTTCAAAAACGGTTCCGGTACATTGAAAAACATGGCCGCCACTGGAACAGTGTCAACGCACGAATTGGCTTATTGATAAACCCATGAAACGTAGTCAGAGCATTTCTCACAATCAAATCTCGACTGAGTTTCGAACTGGGTCATGTGAGCTAAAAGGTTACTGGGTAAAATAAAAAAAAACATGTTTACACAATTGAGGTCATTTTCTTAGTCTAATCTTCACGAACCTCGGTAAAAAAACATTTGTTCTTTAGATATATCAGCCGAGTTTAAACTTAAAAATGGACTAAGAAATTAAAAATTTAATATTTATGTTTCATAAAGTTATTCGATTATTTTGATTTCTACCTTGTCAGAAAAGTTAAGTTTTGTATGGTCTCAGGTTCGCGTCATGGCCCTCTTGTTTAGTTTCAGTTTACGTTTGCCATGGTTAACAGTGATGCACGAGCTACACGGACCTCATCGGGACCTACCACCCCTCGCAGTTGTGTGAGAACTACTGCTGCTTGGACATCAATCCACCAACTTAAAGGTCTGCTGTGACGACCCGTCACGACAAGTTCCATCCTCGCAAAGGGACCAAGGCTCAGGCACAAAGAGCTGGATAGATGAACACGTGTAAGGAACGCGCACTTTTTGTTTCATAAACATGCGTTTTTCTTTTAGCTCCAAGTTTGATCAGTTTTTGTAAGTTCGACATCCTACCAGAACATTTAATATGTTTTGAGATTGGTTATGGAAAAGTTTCTTCGGCATTATGCATTAATCTCATTTTCTTCATATACACAAGTTGTTAATATGTACTAGCATATTTTTAATACATAAAGGTTTACTTCCTTCCAATACAAACCCGTTGCTAAAATATTTTTCGTACATTTTTCTCACGGATATTTTCAAAACAAAATCTGCACATCAACACATGTTATATAAAGATGAAAAATAAATAGTATATATGTACTAAGTACATAAATGCTACAGAGAGAAAACAACGTTTTAAGACATTTTAGCTGGGTGCCGATTGTTAGCTGCCTTCTCCTTGTCGGTCTAATCCTACTGTGTTGCTTGTGTTGTTGTGGTTGCTGTGCCTGCTGTTGGAGAGGACGTACCGCGCGGTGTTGCTTGTGCTGTTGTGGTTGCTGTGCCTGCTGTTGGAGAGGACGTACCGCGCGGTGTTGCTTGTGCTGTTTGTCGTTGCTGTGCCTGCTGTTGGAGAGGACGTACCGCGCGGTGTTGCTTGTGCTGTTGTGGTTGCTGTGCCTGCTGTTGGAGAGGACGTACCGCGCGGTGTTGCTTGTGCTGTTGTGGTTGCTGTGCCTGCTGTTGGAGAGGACGTACCGCGCGGTGTTGCTTGTGCTGTTGTGGTTGCTGTGCCTGCTGTTGGAGAGGACGTGCCGCGCGGTGTTGCTTGTGCTGTTGTCGTTGCTGTGCCTGCTGTTGGAGAGGACGTGCCGCGCGGTGTTGCTTGTGCTGTTGTGGTTGCTGTGCCTGCTGTTGGAGAGGACGTGCCGCGCGGTGTTGCTTGTGCTGTTGTGGTTGCTGTGCCTGCTGTTGGAGAGGACGTGCCGCGCGGTGTTGCTTGTGCTGTTGTGGTTGCTGTGCCTGCTGTTGGAGAGGACGTGCCGCGCGGTGTTGCTTGTGCTGTTGTGGTTGCTGTGCCTGCTGTTGGAGAGGACGTGCCGCGCGGTGTTGCTTGTGCTGTTGTGGTTGCTGTGCCTGCTGTTGGAGAGGACGTACCGCGCGGTGTTGCTTGTGCTGTTGTGGTTGCTGTGCCTGCTGTTGGAGAGGACGTACCGCGCGGTGTTGCTTGTGCTGTTGTGGTTGCTGTGCCTGCTGTTGGAGAGGACGTGCCGCGCGGTGTTGCTTGTGCTGTTGTCGTTGCTGTGCCTGCTGTTGGAGTGGACGTGCCGCGCGGTGTTGCTTGTGCTGTTGTGGTTGCTGTGCCTGCTGTTGGAGAGGACGTGCCGCGCGGTGTTGCTTGTGCTGTTGTGGTTGCTGTGCCTGCTGTTGGAGAGGACGTGCCGCGCGGTGTTGCTTGTGCTGTTGTGGTTGCTGTGCCTGCTGTTGGAGAGGACGTGCCGCGCGGTGTTGCTTGTGCTGTTGTGGTTGCTGTGCCTGCTGTTGGAGAGGACGTGCCGCGCGGTGTTGCTTGTGCTGTTGTGGTTGCTGTGCCTGCTGTTGGAGAGGACGTGCCGCGCGGTGTTGCTTGTGCTGTTGTGGTTGCTGTGCCTGCTGTTGGAGAGGACGTACCGCGCGGTGTTGCTTGTGCTGTTGTGGTTGCTGTGCCTGCTGTTGGAGAGGGACGTGCCGCGCGGTGTTGCTGGTGCTGTTGTGGTTGCTGTGCCTGCTGTTGGAGAGGACGTACCGCGCGTGAGTTATAGAGAAGAAATACACATCTAAAGAATATCAATGTTTAACTGTTAGGTAGTAAATATTACATAACTATGTTATCTCGATAGGTTTTGTCCTACATGTTCTTTGCGAGATGTATTTGTACGCAGTCGCGTAATCACAGTGCAATACATAACATGCACTGTTCCATTTATTTTATTACCCATAAGAGCGTCGTTGCCACTCTGTCATGATGAGGCATTTTCCTCGGCTTAAAATAACTGATACAATAATTCACATCATAAAATACCGCCGACTTATGTCAGAAAATGTTATTTTGTTGTCGCATAGCCTTATCGTTAGAAAAAATCTGCACATCTAGTTTATTTGGACTACCTTGTGTTAAAACATGACCTAAGTCACTAGATGAATATATGTTGATGTTTAAAAAAAATCGGTTAGGGAGTGGGATGGCATGAATTGTCACCCTTTAGACTGCCTAATCATAAGTTTGGCAACACCAATGCCTTACGATTAAAAACAAATAAAACATATAATATTAAAAAGTTGGCATTTTTACATTTTCACAAAAATAATCCTTTATGAAAACACCCACGTAAAAAATAACTTATACCTTTTAGTATATAATAAACAATTTCATTATTACCTCATTTTGACTTTCTGTATATATACTGAGGAAACTACAAACTGATACAACTCGTTTTAAATATTTATGAAACAGCCGACAGACACTAGTATACTTAACATTCTTAGACTGAGTGTGTTATACATGGGTTAAAGTGTGATGACGGTATTGAGTATTCAAAGGAAGTGATCTCATTTTAATCATGCAGGTTATAAATCACTTATTCTCGATTACATGCGTTCCACCAGAGTTCACTGCATGAAGTGTAGACACTGAATAATAATGAGCAATTTTCATATTGGTTGTAACATCGCAGATGTGGTTTTAATTCAAGCAAATCATTCTTTTTAATTTATTTTATTGTTTTCAATGCATGTCCAAAGAGTTCGGATTCTTGCATTTTCTCTGTAGGTTATTCAGAAAACCAATATGCTTGCAGCGTATAACTGCTGTTTTTCAGAATACAACCAGTATACAGCCATATAACCAGTTATCCGGATGATGCCTGGGGAGCGACTTCTCTGCAGTGCGAACACACAACCTGTTTCTGGCACAATACTACTTTTAACCCAAATTTTGTCTAGCATTGAAAAAAAAGAGAAATAAATAAGTAACATATAATAAAAGTAATCTTTGGTGAACGCCTTATATGGGTAGTTGTGTAAACATAATGATTTTTTTATATCCTTTGAACATATTGGACATATACAAGTACTCTATTGTGTATTGTTTTGATAAACTGCTTTTTCATAGTTGTACTTTTGAAATATAAAACTAATATCACCCAAAAAAATTATTCTTGCTCTGGAAAAAGTGCCATAATGCATGTGAGTAAAGTATTGTCGCAGATTAGTCTGTCCAGTCAGCAGGACGACATGTGAGTAAAGTGTTGTCCCAGATTAGTCTGTTCAGTCAGCAGGACGACATGTGAGTAAAGTGTTGTCGCAGATTAGTCTGTTCAGTCAGCATGACGACATGTGAGTAAAGTGTTGTCGCAGATTAGTCTGTTCAGTCAACAGGACGACATGAGAGTAAAGTGTTGTCCCAGAATAGTCTGTTCAGTCAGCAGGACGACATGTGAGTAAAGTGTTGTCCCAGATAAGTCTGTTCAGTCAGCAGGACGACATGTGAGTAAAGTGTTGTCCCAGATTAGTCTGTTCAGTCAACAGGACGACATGTGAGTAAAGTGTTGTCCCTGATTAGTCTGTTCAGTCAGCAGGACGACATGAGAGTAAAGTGTTGTCCCATATAAGTCTGTTCAGTCAGCAGGACGACATGAGAGTAAAGTGTTGTCCCATATAAGTCTGTTCAGTCAGCAGGACGACATGAGAGTAAAGTGTTGTCCCAGATAAGCCTGTTCAGTCAGCAGGACGACATGTGAGTAAAGTGTTGTCACAGATAAGCCTGTTCAGTCAGCAGGGCGACATGTGATTAAAGTTTTGTTCCAGAATAGTCTGTTCAGTCAGCAGGACGACATGTGAGTAAAGTGTTGTCGCTGATTAGTCTGTTCAGTCAGCATGACGACATGTGAGTAAAGTGTTGTCCCAGATTAGTCTGTCCAGTTAGCAGGACGACATGTGAGTAAAGTGTTGTCCCATATTAGTCTGTTCAGTCAGCAGGACGACATGTGAGTAAAGTGTTGTCCTAGATTAGTCTGTTTAGTCAGCATGACGACATGTGAGTTAAGTGTTGTCCCAGATTAGTCTGTTCAGTCAGCATGACGACATGTGAGTAAAGTGTTGTCCCAAATTAGTCTGTTTAGTCAGCAGGACGACATGTGAGTAAAGTGTTGTCCCAGATAAGTCTGTTCAGTCAGCAGGACGACATGTGAGTAAAGTGTTGTCCCAGATTAGTCTGTTCAGTCAGCAGGACGACATGTGAGTAAAGTGTTGTCACAGATTAGTCTGTTCAGTCAGCAGGACGACATGTGAGTAAAGAGTTGTCCCAGATTAGTCTGTCCAGTCAGCAGGACGACATGTGAGTAAAGTGTTGTCCTAGATTAGTCTGTTCAGTCAGCAGGACGACATGTGAGTAAAGTGTTGTACCAGATTAGTCTGTTCAGTCAGCAGGACGACATGTGAGTAATGTGTTGTCCCAGATTAGTCTGTTCAGTCAGCAGGACAACATTTGAGTAAAGTGTTGTCCCAGATTAGTCTGTTCAGTCAGCAGGACGACATGTGAGTAAAGTGTTGTCCCAGATTAGTCTGTTTAGTCAGCAGGACGACATGTGAGTAAAGTGTTGTCCCAGATTAGTCTGTTCAGTCATCATGACGTCATGTTAGTAAAGTGTTGTCCCAGATTAGTCTGTTCAGTCAGCAGGACGACATGTGAGTAAAGTGTTGTCCCAGATTAGTATGTTCAGTCAGCAGGACGACATGTGAGTAAAGTGTTGTCCCAGATTAGTCTGTTCAGTCAGCATGACGACATGTGAGTAAAGTGTTGTCCCAGAATAGTCTGTTTAGTCAGCAGGACGACATGTGAGACAAGTGTTGTCACAGATTAGTCTGTTCAGTCAGCAGGACGACATGTGAGTAAAGTGTTGTCCCAGATTAGTCTTTTCAGTCAGCAGGACGAAATGTGAGTAAAGTGTTGTCCTAGATTAGTCTGTTCAGTCAGCAGGACGACATGTGAGTAAAGTGTTGTCCTAGATTAGTCTGTTCAGTCAGCAGGACGACATGAGAGTAAAGTGTTGTACTAGATTAGGCTGTTCAGTCAGCAGGACGACATGTGAGTAAAGTGTTGTCCCAGATTAGTCTGTCCAGTCAGCAGGACGACATCTGAGTAAAGTGCTGTCCCAGATTAGTCTGTTCAGTCAGCAGGACGACATGTGAGTAAAGTGTTGTCCTAAATTAGTCTGTTCAGTGAGCAGGACAACATGTGAGTAAAGTGTTGGCCCAGATTAGTCTGTCCAGTCAGCAGGACGACATGTGAGTAAAGTGTTGTCCGAGATTAGTCTGTTCAGTCAGCAGGACGACATGTGAGTAAAGTGTTGTTCCAGAATAGTCTGTTGAGTCAGCAGGACGACATGAGAGTAAAGTGTTGTCCAAGATTAATCTATCCAGTCAGCAGGACGACATGTGAGTAAAGTGTTGTCCCAGATTAGTCTGTTCAGTCAGCAGTACGACATGTGAGTAAAGTGTTGTCACAGATTAGTCTGTCCAGTCAGCGGGACGATATGTGAGTAAAGTGTTGTCCCAGATTAGTCTGTTCAGTCAGCAGGACGACATGTAAGTAAAGTGTTGTTCCAGATTAGTCTGTTCAGTTAGCAGGACGACATGTGAGTAAAGTGTTGTCCCAGATTAGTCTGTTCAGTCAGCGGGACGACATGTGAGTAAAGTGTTGTCCCAGATTAGTCTGTCCATTCAGCAGGACGACATGTGAGTAAAGTGTTGTCCTAGATTAGTCTGTTCAGTCAGCAGGACGACATGTGAGTAAAGTGTTGTCCTAGATTAGTCTGTTCAGTCAGCAGGACGACATGTGAGAAAAGTGTTGTCCCAGATAAGCCTGTTCAGTCAGCAGGACGACATGTGAGTAAAGTGTTGTCCCAGATTAGTCTGTCCAGTCAGCAGGACGACATGTGAGTAAAGTGCTGTCCCAGATTAGTCTGTTCAGTCAGCAGGACGACATGTGAGTAATATGTTGTCCCAGATTAGTCTGTTCAGTCAGAAGGACAACATGTGAGTAAAGTGTTGTCCCAGATTAGTCTGTCCAGTCAGAAGGACGACATGTGAGTAAAGTGTTGTCCCAGATTAGTCTGTTCAGTCAGCAGGACGACATGTGAGTAAAGTGTTGTTCCAGAATAGTCTGTTCAGTCAGCATGACGAAGTAAGAGTAAAGTGTTGTCAAAAATTAGTCAATCCAGTCAGCAGGACGACATGTGAGTAAAGTGTTGTCCCAGATTAGTCTGTTCAGTCAGCAGTACGACATGTGAGTAAAGTGTTGTCACAGATTAGTCTGTCCAGTCAGCGAGACGATATGTGAGTAAAGTGTTGTCCCAGATTAGTCTGTTCAGTCAGCAGGACGACATGTGAGTAAAGTTTTGTTCCAGAATAGTCTGTTCAGTCAGCAGGACGACATGTGAGTAAAGTGTTGTCCCAGATTAGACTGTCCAGTCAGCGGGACGACATGAGAGTAAAGTGTTGTTCCAGATTAGTCTATCCAGTCAGCAGGACGACATGTGAGTAACGTGTTGTCCCAGATAAGTCTGTTCAGTCAGCAGGACGACATGTGAGTAAAGTGTTGTCCAAGATTAGTCTGTTCAATCAGCAGGACGACATGTGAGTAAAGTGTTCTCCCAGATTAGTCTGTCCAGTCAGCAGGACGACATGTGAGTAAAGTGTTGTCCCAGATTAGTCCGTTCAGTCAGCAGGATGACATGTGAGTAAAGTGTTGTCCCAGATTAGTCTGTTCAGTCAGCAGGACGACATGTGAGTAAAGTGTTGTTCCAGATTAATCTGTTCAGTCAGCAGGACGACATGTGAGTAAAGTGTTTTCCGAGATTAGTCTGTTCAGTCAACAGGACGACATGTGTGTAAAGTGTTGTCCCAGATTAGTCTGTTCAGTCAGCGGGACGACATGTGAGTAAAGTGTTGTCCCAGTTTAGTCTGTTCAGTCAGCAGGACGACATGTGAGTAAAGTGTTGTCCTAGATTAGTCTGTTCAGTCGACAGGACGACATGTGAGTAAAGTGTTGTCCCATATTAATCTGTTCAGTCAGCACGACGACATGTGAGTAAAGTGTTGTCCCAGATTAGTCTGTTTAGTCAGCAGGATGACATGTGAGTAAAGTGTTGTCCCAGATTAGTCTGTCCAGTCAGCGGGACGACATGTGAGTAAAGTGTTGTCCCAGATTAGTCTATTCAGTCAGCAGGACGACATGTGAGTAAAGTTTTGTCCTAGATTAGTCTGTTCAGTCAGCAGGACGACATGTGAGTAAAGTGTTGTCCCAGATTAGTCTGTTCAGTCAGCAGGACGACATGTGAGTAAAGTGTTGTTCCAGAATAGTGTGTTCAGTCAGCATGACGACGTGAGAGTAAAGTGTTGTCCAAGATTAGTCTATCCAGTCAGCAGGACGACATGTGAGTAAAGTGTTGTCCCAGATAAGTCTGTTCAGTCAACAGTACGACATGTGAGTAAAGTGTTGTCACAGATTAGTCTGTCCAGTCAGCGGGACGATATGTGAGTAAAGTGTTGTCCCAGATTAGTCTATCCAGTCAGCAGGACGACATGTGAGTAAAGTGTTGTCCCAGATTAGTCGGTTCAGTCAGCAGGACGACATGTGAGTAAAGTGTTGTCCCAGATTAGTCTGTTCAGACAGCAGGACGACATGTGAGTAAAGTGTTCTCCCAGATTAGTCTGTCCAGTCAGCAGGACGATATGTGAGTAAAGTGTTGTCTCAGATTAGTCTGTTCAGTCAGCAGGATGACATGTGAGTAAAGTGTTGTCCCAGATTAGTCTGTTCAGTCAGCAGGACGACATGTGAGTAAAGTGTTGTCCCAGATTACTCTGTTCAGTCAGCAGGACGACATGTGAGAAAAGTGTTGTCCCAGATTAGTCTATTCAGTCAGCAGGACGACATGTGAGTAAAGTGTTGTCCCAGATTAGTCTGTTCAGTCAGCAGGACGACATGTGAGTAAAGTGTTGTCCCAGATAAGCCTGTTCAGTCAGCAGGACGACATGTGAGTTAAGTGTTGTCTCAGATTAGTCTGTTCAATCAGCAGGACGACATGTGGGTAAGTGTTGTCCCAGATTAGTCTGTTCAGTCAGCAGGACGACATGTGAGTAAAGTGTTGTCCCAGATTAATCTGTTCAGTCAGCAGTACGACATGTGAGTAAAGTGTTGTCCCAGATTAGTCTGTCCAGTCAGCAGGACGACATGTGAGTAAAGTGTTGTTCTAGATTAGTCTGTTCAGTCAGCAGGACGACATGAGAGTAAAGTGTTGTCCTAGATTAGGCTGTTCAGTCAGCAGGACGACATGTGAGTAAAGTGTTGTCCCAGATTAGTCTGTCCAGTCAGCAGGACGACATCTGAGTAAAGTGCTGTCCCAGATTAGTCTGTTCAGTCAGCAGGACGACATGTGAGTAAAGTGTTGTCCTAAATTAGTCTGTTCAGTCAGCAGGACAACATGTGAGTAAAGTGTTGGCCCAGATTAGTCTGTCCAGTCAGCAGGACGACATGTGAGTAAAGTGTTGTCCCAGATTAGTCTATTCAGTCAGCGGGACGACATGTGAGTAAAGTGTTGTCCCAGATTAGTCTGTCCATTCAGCAGGACGACATGTGAGTAAAGTGTTGTCCTAGATTAGTCTGTTCAGTCAGCAGGACGACATGTGAGTAAAGTGTTGTCCTAGATTAGTCTGTTCAGTCAGCAGGACGACATGTGAGAAAAGTGTTGTCCCAGATAAGCCTGTTCAGTCAGCAGGACGACATGTGAGTTAAGTGTTGTCCCAGATTAGTCTGTCCAGTCAGCAGGACGACATGTGAGTAAAGTGCTGTCCCAGATTAGTCTGTTCAGTCAGCAGGACGACATGTGAGTAATGTGTTGTTCCAGAATAGTCTGTTCAGTCAGCATGACGAAGTAAGAGTAAAGTGTTGTCAAAAATTAGTCAATCCAGTCAGCAGGACGACATGTGAGTAAAGTGTTGTCCTAGATTAGTCTATTCAGTCAGCAGGACGACATGTGAGTAAAGTTTTGTCCTAGATTAGTCTGTTCAGTCAGCAGGACGACATGTGAGTAAAGTGTTGTCCCAGATTAGTCTGTTCAGTCAGCAGGACGACATGTGAGTAAAGTGTTGTTCCAGAATAGTGTGTTCAGTCAGCATGACGACGTGAGAGTAAAGTGTTGTCCAAGATTAGTCTATCCAGTCAGCAGGACGACATGTGAGTAAAGTGTTGTCCCAGATAAGTCTGTTCAGTCAACAGTACGACATGTGAGTAAAGTGTTGTCACAGATTAGTCTGTCCAGTCAGCGGGACGATATGTGAGTAAAGTGTTGTCCCAGATTAGTCTATCCAGTCAGCAGGACGACATGTGAGTAAAGTGTTGTCCCAGATTAGTCGGTTCAGTCAGCAGGACGACATGTGAGTAAAGTGTTGTCCCAGATTAGTCTGTTCAGACAGCAGGACGACATGTGAGTAAAGTGTTCTCCCAGATTAGTCTGTCCAGTCAGCAGGACGACATGTGAGTAAAGTGTTGTCTCAGATTAGTCTGTTCAGTCAGCAGGATGACATGTGAGTAAAGTGTTGTCCCAGATTAGTCTGTTCAGTCAGCAGGACGACATGTGAGTAAAGTGTTGTCCCAGATTACTCTGTTCAGTCAGCAGGACGACATGTGAGAAAAGTGTTGTCCCAGATTAGTCTATTCAGTCAGCAGGACGACATGTGAGTAAAGTGTTGTCCCAGATTAGTCTGTTCAGTCAGCAGGACGACATGTGAGTAAAGTGTTGTCCCAGATAAGCCTGTTCAGTCAGCAGGACGACATGTGAGTTAAGTGTTGTCTCAGATTAGTCTGTTCAATCAGCAGGACGACATGTGGGTAAGTGTTGTCCCAGATTAGTCTGTTCAGTCAGCAGGACGACATGTGAGTAAAGTGTTGTCCCAGATTAATCTGTTCAGTCAGCAGGACGACATGTGAGTAAAGTGTTGTCCCAGATTAGTCTGTTCAGTCAGCAGGACGACATGTGAGTAAAGTGTTGTTCCAGAATAGTCTGTTCAGTCAGCATGACGAAGTGAGAGTAAAGTGTTGTCCAAGATTAGTCTATCCAGTCAGCAGGACGACATGTGAGTAAAGTGTTGTCCCAGATTAGTCTGTTCAGTCAGTAGTACGACATGTGAGTAAAATGTTGTCACATATTAGTCTGTCCAGTCAGCGAGACGATATGTGAGTAAAGTGTTGTCCCAGATTAGTCTGTTCAGTCAGCAGGACGACATGTGAGTAAAGTGTTGTTCCAGAATAGTCTGTTCAGTCAGCGGGACGACATGTGAGTAAAGTGTTGTTCCAGATTAGTCTATCAAGTCAGCAGGACGACATGTGAGTAAAGTGTTGTTCCAGATTAGTCTATCCAGTCAGCAGGACGACATGTGAGTAAAGTGTTGTTCCAGATTAGTCTATCCATTCAGCAGGACGACATGTGAGTAAAGTGTTGTTCCAGATAAGTCTTTCCAGTCAGCAGGACGACATGTGAGTAAAGTGTTGTCCCAGATAAGTCTGTTCAGTCAGCAGGACGACATGTGAGTAAAGTGTTGTCCCAGATTAGTCTGTTCAGTCAGCAGTACGACATGTGAGTAAAGTGTTGTCACAGATTAGTCTGTCCAGTCAGCGGGACGATATGTGAGTAAAGTGTTGTCCCAGATTAGTCTATCCAGTCAGCAGGACGACATGTGAGTAAAGTGTTGTCCCAGATTAGTCTGTTCAGTCAGCAGGACGACATGTGAGTAAAGTGTTGTCCCAGATTAGTCTGTTCAGTCAGCAGGACGACATGTGAGTAAAGTGTTCTCCCAGATTAGTCTGTCCAGTCAGCAGGACGACATGTGAGTAAAGTGTTGTCCCAGATTAGTCTGTTCAGTCAGCAGGATGACATGTGAGTAAAGTGTTGTCCCAGATTAGTCTGTCCAGTCAGCAGGACGACATGTGAGTAAAGTGTTGTCCCAGATAAGTCTGTTCAGTCAACAGTACGACATGTGAGTAAAGTGTTGTCACAGATTAGTCTGTCCAGTCAGCGGGACGATATGTGAGTAAAGTGTTGTCCCAGATTAGTCTATCCAGTCAGCAGGACGACATGTGAGTAAAGTGTTGTCCCAGATTAGTCGGTTCAGTCAGCAGGACGACATGTGAGTTAAGTGTTGTCTCAGATTAGTCTGTTCAATCAGCAGGACGACATGTGGGTAAGTGTTGTCCCAGATTAGTCTGTTCAGTCAGCAGGACGACATGTGAGTAAAGTGTTGTCCCAGATAAGTCTGTTTAGTCAACAGGACGACATGTGAGTAAAGTGTTGTCCCAGATTAGTCTGTTCAGTCAGCAGGACGACATGTGAGTAAAGTGTTGTCCCAGATTAGTCTGTCCAGTCAGCAGGACGACATGTGAGTAAAGTGTTGTCCTAGATTAGTCTGTTCAGTCAGCAGGACGACATGTGAGTAAAGTGTTGTCCCAGATTAGTCTGTTCAGTCAGCAGGACGGCATGTGAGTAAAGTGTTGTCCCAGATAAGCCTGTTCAGTCAGCAGGACGACATGTGAGTAAAGTGTTGTCCCAGATTAGTCTGTCCAGTCAGCAGGATGACATGTGAGTAAAGTGCTGTCCCAGATTAGTCTGTTCAGTCAGCAGGTGGACATGTGAGTAAAGTGTTGTCCCAGATTAGTCTGTTCAGTCAGCAGTACAAAATGTGAGTAAAGTGTTGTCCCAGATTAGTCTGTCCAGTTAGCAGGACGACATGTGCGTAAAGTGTTGTCCCTGATTAGTCTGTTCAGTCAGCAGGACGACATGCGAGTAAAGTGTTGTTCCAGAATAGTCTGTTCAGTCAGCATGACGAAGTGAGAGTAAAGTGTTGTCCAAGATTAGTCTATCCAGTCAGCAGGACGACATGTGAGTAAAGTGTTGTCCCAGATTAGTCTGTTCAGTCAGTAGTACGACATGTGAGTAAAATGTTGTCACAGATTAGTCTGTCCAGTCAGCGAGACGATATGTGAGTAAAGTGTTGTCCCAGATTAGTCTGTTCAGTCAGCAGGACGACATGTGAGTAAAGTGTTGTTCCAGAATAGTCTGTTCAGTCAGCGGGACGACATGTGAGTAAAGTGTTGTTCCAGATTAGTCTATCCAGTCAGCAGGACGACATGTGAGTAAAGTGTTGTTCCAGATTAGTCTATCCAGTCAGCAGGACGACATGTGAGTAAAGTGTTGTCCCAGATAAGTCTGTTCAGTCAGCAGGACGACATTTGAGTAAAGTGTTGTCCAAGATTAGTCTGTTCAGTGAGCAGGACGACATGTGAGTAAAGTGTTCTCCCAGATTAGTCTGTCCAGTCAGCAGGACGACATATGAGTAAAGTGTTGTCACAGATTAGTCTGTTCAGTCAGCAGGATGACATGTGAGTAAAGTGTTGTCCCAGATTAGTATGTTCAGTCAGCAGGACGACATGTGAGTGAAGTGTTTTCCCAGATTAGTCTGTTCAGTCAACAGGACGACATGTGAGTAAAGTGTTGTCCCAGATTAGTCTGTTCAGTCAGCGGGACGACATGTGAGTAAAGTGTTGTCCTAGATTAGTCTGTTCAGTCAGCAGGACGACATGTGAGTAAAGTGTTGTCCTAGATTAGTCTGTTCAGTCGACAGGACGACATGTGAGTAAAGTGTTGTCCCAGATTAGTCTGTTCAGTCAGCAGGACGACATGTGAGTAAAGTATTGTCCCAGATTAGTCTGTTCAGTCAGCAGGACGACATGTGAGTAAAGTGTTGTCCCAGATTAGTCTGTTCAGTCAGCAGGACGACATGTGAGTAAAGTGTTGTCACATATTAGTTTGTTCAGTCAGCAGGACGACATGTGAGTAAAGTGTTGTCCCAGATTAGTCTGTTCAGTCAGCAGGACGACATGTGAGTAAAGTGTTGGCACAGATTAGTCTGTTCAGTCAGCAGGACGACATGTGAGTAAAGTGGTGTCCCAGATTATTATGTTCAGTCAGCAGGACGACATGTGAGTAAAGTGTTGTCCCAGATTAGTCTGTTCAGTCAGAAGGATAACATGTGAGTAAAGTGTTGTCCCAGATTAGTCTGTTCAGTCAGCAGGACGACATGTAAGTAAAGTGTTGTCCCAGATTAGTCTGTTCAGTCAGCAGGACGACATGTGAGTAAAGTGTTGTCACAGATTAGTCTGTTCAGTTAGCAGGACGACATGTGAGTAAAGTGTTTTCCCAGATTAGTATGTTCAGTCAGCAGGACGACATGTGAGTAAAGTGTTGTCCCAAATTAGTCTGTTCAGTCAGCAGGACGACATGTGAGTAAAGTGTTGTCCCAGATTAGTCTGTTCAATCAGCAGGACGACATGTGAGTAAAGTGTTGTCACAGATTAGTCTGTTCAGTCAGCAGGACGACATGTGAGTAAAGTGTTGTCCCAGATTAGTCTGTTCAGTCAGCAGGACGACATGTGAGTATAGTGCTGTCCCAGATTAGTCTGTTCAGTCAGCAGGACGACATGTGAGTAAAGTGTTGTCCCAGATTAGTCTGTTCAGTCAGCAGGACGACATGTGAGTAAAGTGTTGTCCCAGATTAGTCTGTTCAGTCATCAGGACAACATTTATCACCAAACAGGATTTTTGCTAAGAAGAGACTTCCATAAAACGTTTAATACCCTTGAAGCGATTGTCGTCCCTGATTAGCCTATGCGGACTTCACAGGCTAACATGGGGCGACACTTTACGCACATGCATTAAGCCCCGTTTTACAGAGCAAGGCTCAAATGTAAGTGTAAAGATCTCTGTACAGTAATAATACAGGTTGCTAGGTGTATTGTGGATTTTGAAAACGTTTTATTGCTTTGTTGTTTGTAATGATCTGAAATTATTGTATTCTTTCAACCTGGAATTACTACAAGTGTATGCAGGCTGTCATCGTATATCATTTAAGCCGCTTCAAGCAAAAAAAACGGTAATGTGCCATATGCTGCCAGCGTAGTTCCAGACCAGACAGCGCATTTGCAAAGTCTGGTCAGGAATTACCCCTGTTGGTTATAAAGTCAGGGAAGATTTCGCTGTCGCTTTAGCAGACAGGGTATCATTCTGGTCTAGATTTTTATGTCTTTAAAAATGTATATATATTCCAGTATTGTATCTAGGTAAAGTACTACTCCGCTCTGTAATACACATTCATGTAATTCCATTACAATGTAGCAAAACACTCTGTAGTTTCATGTTTTATTTTTCAGATCGTTTTAGTATTATGTCTTACTTATATTTTGCTTTTGTTCTAGTGTATATACATTCTTTGAGTTTTTAAAGTATCACTATTGTAAAACATCAAATTTCATGTTTAATTTTGCAGGTCCTTTTAGTATTAATGTCTTACTTATATTTTGCTTTTGTTCTAGTGTATATACATTCTTTGAGTTTTCAAAGTATCACTATTGTAAAACATAAAATTTCATGTTTAATTTTGCAGGTCATTTTAGTATTATATCTTACTTATATTTTGCTTTGTACCAGGGTATGTTCAATCTTTGAGTTTGCGTAGTTTGAATATTGTAATAGTTAAGAAAATCTGATGTTAATAATTTTATTTATATAATTCTATAATAATCAAACCAAATTATGGTATGTGGTGTTATTGATAACAATTTCCGTTTAGCAAAGGCTCTGTCTTTAACATACGATTAGTAGTACGTTTGCTGAGTTTAAATATTTTGTTAGAAAACGTTTAACTAGTTGTTAAACTTGAGCTTTTATACTCATTGTAATGATATTTGAATAATATTTATGACACCAATAAAATATTTCAACAGATAACAAACACATTGCGGGATTTGTGGGTTATATATACCTTTGATCTTTTTAAATAACAAGGTCAAGGTTGTGATAGTTGAACATGGTACTGCGTGCGCGTATGGATTTATGATTAAAGAATGTATGGATTCAGCTAAAGATTGGTTGGGGGGGGGGGGGCATGTCCCATCTTTTTAAAATGTGTCTCAGCATATGTTCGTGTCATTTTTCTTGTAAATACAGAACACTAAACAGGTTTTTTATTTACTATTGACAATTTTATCGAGTTTCATCCAATATTAAATAATATTTACCATCCGACAATTGTTTACGTATTTTCCAATCTTCATTTGTTTTAATCTGGCAAAATCCCGACCTAAGTATTTAAACTATTGAGATAACATAACTGTGTATTCAGTGCTCCTCAGTCAAGAAAAAGTCCAAAGCTTTGGTGCTTACCTACTTATTATCGATTTAACCCTAACCGCATTAAAGTTCATTCATACTTTTTGACGCTGTACTATTTTAAGACTTGTTTCAAAACCAAGAAGTGGACTTGTATGTGTATTTTTTTTGTATTTTGCGTATAATAAAGAGTACCCAGTATTTTTTTTATGCGTATTTAAAAAATGCAATACTAAATACCCTTTTTTCGTTAGATGTATGCCTCTTTTTTTTCTTATTTTTTACAAAGAATGACAGTCAAAATATTATTTTTATTATTTGGATAGCAGCTCACAATTGTGATTTTGTTTGGAATTCTCTTAAACCTTTTCAAGCTGTCTTGATTTAAACGTTGATATTATGTCTACTCCGATGTAATCGGACTTAGTGATTTCTTTTTAGAAACCTGTATGTTATAAGTAATACATACCTTAATAAAGCGACGCATCATTGTACGTGTTTCTTTAAAATATCCAAATAAGTGGCAGCATAATTTTAAGTTGACCTCATGTTAAAAAAGCATTTATGTATGTTTTGTTTTACTCATGTGTGGGCTTGAAAATAAACCGTCAATAAAAGGGCAATGGCTTAATGTAGTTATAAACGTGTTCCAGTCGATTTCGCACATATGCAAGTCTTTTGCTTTTATTTGATAAAGTAATGTAAAACCAAATGTTGTATTTTGTAATTTAAAAAAAAGTTTCAATATGTTTTCTATTGAGTTTTACGTATTTAATTGTCACTCAGTACAATCCTTTTTTGTATTTATCCTTTCTATATAAGAATATGCTTGGTACGAATTGAATTCACAATATTTTTTAATGTAGATTCCAATTAATGGATATACCACATAGTTGCTATTTAAGCGATTTCAATTCGGGCTAATATCCGTATAATTTCATAAAGGGCTTTCTAGTAAATGTTTGCTGGGTTGACGCAATAATGTACAAACAGAGAAAAACAGCATGCAATAATTGTTCTAAAAACGAAGTTTGATATCTGGATTGCGAATACTATGCTTTCTTCAAGTGTACCAAATACAATGAAATACAATTAAATTACCTTTAAAGCTGGTATTCTTCATGCGATGCACCGCTAAATTTGTATAACTTAATGAGCTCTAATGATGAAACTATTTTTAAAAAGTTAAGTATATATGTGTATCATCTATTGAAAAGTATCAATAACTAAAATCAACTTTTGATTTCTTAACACATCTGTTTTTTGTGTTGTTTTTGTTTGATGCCAATCTAAACAATACCCCGTCATTGGTGTATTTATCTTACGACTGAATATATTTCCATGCACCCCGATGCCAGATTGTATCTTTGTCTGTTCAATATTGGTAATAGAGAGAATTTGCCAACTGAGTTTCTTATTGTTTATATTTTCAATGTTTACATAATTTAGTCTATTGATATATAATACATGTATAATATTTATTTGGTATTTATTAATATTTTTACTTTGATAACTTTATAATTTATCTTGCTATGCGACAACACTCAGGTTGATCGAATTAACAGGCACTGATAAAAACGTGTTTGAAATAAAGGCTAATGAGAACAACTCGAATTTTTCGATAAAACCCCATGTCCACGAAATAAGAACTATGTTAACATGCTAAAACATTTCGCGAAATGCGCAACGTCTTCGTCAATTGTTAAGAAACATTTGTGGCATTTTAAGTCGATTGAATGCACCAATAAAATGCTGAAATTTACATAAGAAATCTGAAAAGCGATATTCTGTATGGTAACCATCACATTTTTGTGGCATACGGTAAACAGTTTTATCACAATTTTGTAATCGACATCGCTCGAGAGCTAGGTTGTTTTGGTTGGTTAAGAGGTACAGCATAGTAAAATGCATGTATAATGCACTTGATTGGAACACAAATTATGTTGCGCATTCATTGAGAAATCAAAGTACTGACAGTACTGGTGTGACGATGCTTTTGAAGAGGATGGATATTAAAGCATCAATTTAAGTTTATCTACATCACAACAATTGTGTATGCGGGTACGAAAAAAATTGGTTACGAAAAAAGTATGCCAAAAAATAATTTGGGTACGAAACAAAATTTGGGTACGACAAAAATTGCGAAAAAAATAATTTGGGAACGAAAAAAAAATTGGTTACGAAAAAAAAATTGGGTACGAAAAAACATTGGGTACGAAAAAACATTGGGTACAACAAGTTTGGGCACGGAAAAAAATTTGGGGTACGGGGAAGTAGTACCCGTGGGGAACTTGACCCACAATCGCACATTCTCGGCCCTTTCCGTCAAACATCGGATAAGGACCTCGAAGGCAATAGTATGAATACACATTTCGGAAGCGGTAATGAGGTCCTACCTACGCGCGTAAAAATGTAAGCGAAATATGTAAACAAAGCGGTAGTCTGTCAGGAATGTTTGAAATAACGAAGAAAATCGTGTATTGATGTTAGTTATTTGAAGAAATGTACAGAAAACATGTTAAATAAACAACGGCGATATTTTTCTCAGCCACATAATTGTTAATAGTTTGATATCACAAAATGAAAATGAAAGTAGAACTGTCAAAAATGACAACCTGTCAAAGTGTTGTTTTTGCTGGCAAGAGAGGGCGATTACAATCAATGTGTTCACATTTTTACCATAGGCTTTGCCAATGACCTTTATAGTATGGGTGGCTTTGTTATTTTTTATTGTTATCATGTAACTGTATGATTGTGTATATGTTTACAATAGACAAAGCATAAATAATGATATAAATAAATGATTGGGCTTATAATATCTGATAACTATAACCAGGTCAACTAAGGACTTAAAATACAATTGTTTTTCCTGATTTCATGAAGACTTAAGCTATTTATGCACATAGGGTATTAAGATATGGGCTGATTGACAAAAAAAGTATTTTTGATCTGTGTTGTGCAGGCTCTTTTTCCATGACTGTGAAAGATAAATTTTCATGTGAAAAGGATGTCAATTTTTCTCTGAAGCATTTCATTCAACCATTGCATATAATTAACTGTTCTGCATATAATTTGCCATTTTGATAGGTGTTTATTAGGTGATCTACAGGAGATGACCAGGGTGCCAGAGAAAAAGGATATACATTTTAGATCAGGTCAGGGCTCCATATAAAAGTGGTTAAATGGTATACATTTTATATATGGCCAGTGCTGAAGAGAAAATGGGCATATATTTCCGAAAATTTTACCATTTAAAAATGTTTAAATACCGCTTGACTACTTCAGGCTCTTAATTCATCTAGCATTAACATTTGTACTATATCTTTTTAACACTAAAAAATAAGATTAAAGTACAAATTTAATTATGTTTAATATTTTTGGATGTGTATCTGGATCTTGATAGGTACACACCTTAAGGTATGCGCGCTGTGGGAGAGAAATTGGAGTGACTTAAATTTTGGATTTAATTTAATTCACTGAAATTCATTACTGAAGTTACAGTATGATCTTATTTGATATAGATGTACATGATTGTATCACGCAACATATGTTAAATAATTAACAGTATAAATTACTGTCATGATTTCAGTATCATTTAAATGATTTCACTCAAGTTTATCATTCATATACATTAATTTTGTAAATATTATCAATAAAAGTATACTAGATGCAAACATATTTAAAATAATACAGTTTGATATACTGTATATAATGCAACTACACACCCAAGCAGTCCATCAAACCATTGCAACCGAGCCATCTGGTGTGCCAATGCACCAGCAGAAAAGTCAAATGCCTTCTAACTGAGTGCATTTTACTATTTATAACATCTACATTAGTTACAGGTACATGTTTACATTTGTTTGTGTTTGAAAAAATGTATAATCTTTAATCACATCATCTGACCATGCATGTCCTAGATTTCAAAATCAAGGCCCTCTGACACATTGATAACATTAACGTTAAACTGTTACCAGGCTTCTGAAATTATTATTTTTTGAACTATGTAAGGAAATCTAAATCAGGCACTTATTTTTCTTGTTTTAAAACAGTCATATATCAGTTGTGGCCTCTCGGAAATGACCCATTTGTGCTTACTTGTCACAACCTTAGAGGGATCTTTTCACGGTTAAGTAAATTGACAAAATTGAAAAAAGTTGTTTCAGATTCGCAAATTTTCGTTTTAGTTATGATATTTGTGAGGTAACAGTATTACTGAACATTTACCATAGTCCAATATAGCCATTATATATATCTTTTGACGATTTGAAAACCTAAAAATTATAAAGCGTTGCAATGCGAAACGATTGAATAATTTGGAGAGTTCTGTTGTTGTCGTTTAAATTTACGAAACTACGAAGATTGCTTATATAAGGTATAAAATACTTAAACTGCGTATACCCGGCGGAATAGCCGAGAGGGCTAATGCGTTTTTACTTCAGACTACCTCTAGGACTCCGGGGGTCACTGGTTCGAGCCCTGGTACCGGCTACTTGTTTTTCCTTTTTAAAAATTTATTCTTGATCTTTTACTGGAGCTTTTAAGATCCAATGTTTACATTTATCAATATAAAGCATTTAATGACAAACTTCAAAATATGCCAAAATCTGTGAAAAGGCCACTTTAAAACTTAACACACTTCAACAGTAGCAAATCTGGATTTAGGTGATCTTCAATGGTACATTTACATTTTAGCTGTGTCACAAGAATGCTGGTAAAGACAAGCCACATATTTAAATCTAGGCCATGTCAAATTCAAAGTGTCAAAGACAAATGAAAGATGTGTTCATAAATTATTGTCCCATTGTTTACTACTGCTGTGAGTTTTTATATAATATAACTGATGACCATCATGTGAGAGAAAATTCACATTATCTTAGTATATCAGCTTTAGCAGCCTTTTAGATAACAAAGTTGGCTAGTTCAACGTCGCTTCTGTGGATCAAACTCGCAGCGAAACCTCCTGCAATCAAAGTCGACACTCTACCACTAGGCATTTAGGTAGATTCTGAAATTGTTCGATCTCTCGAGAGCAACCAAACCAAAAATTAAGTCAAATATTGTCGACTCAGTTTTATTGAGTCTGTTCATGAGAGATAATGGAAGGTGCAACCTCTGTCAAGCCCCCTAGCATCGCCTAAAGCAGTATTCAATTATCAACACGAAAGTGCTGGAGTCATGGATCCCGAGGGACCAGAAAAAAACACACTGGATTAATGTTTGAAATAAAATCAATTGATTAATGACATGTCTAATATTTGAGCCAGGTCACGGGTAAAGGGCAGTCTAATCAGTATTCAATTTAACTATTTGTTATTGTCAGAAAACCGCTTTTAAGCAAACAGCTTTTAAGCGACTGCAGGCTGATCTGGATCAAACTGGCTTCAGTCGCCTTTATGTCTCTTTTACTGTGACACAGTTCATTTAACTTCAAAATGATATCAAGTACTAAAATAGTAAGAAGAAAGAATACAAACCAGTAATTTGACATAAGTGTTTGTTATCAATGTTGAATTTCAGGACAGCTTGGTGATCTGCAAATCCCATATGATATGTTGATATGGGGTATCATAGTCAATGTGACGTAACAAGTTAAATATTATATTAAATATTAGTATAAAAAAAATTTTACTCATTAGAAAATTGTAAACAACAAAAATTCAATTGACTGAAATTCCTATTATGAGCAATATCTTACATACAAAGAGACCAGCTAATTCATGAATTAGCGAATACATGCTTCAGAACGATATCAGATGACCAACACAGATGGTAATTATAAATAACGTCAAAACCGACCAGAATAACACACCAAATCAATTAATCATTGCATATCACGTTAATTAAACATGTTTGCGTTATGCAACCTGCAGATTGAATGTTGTATGATTTCATAGTAATAGCGAACTACCTTCCGTATTTGTCTTTCGCATGTCATGTTACTTCGTTACATTTGGGCATGTAGTTGTGCACAAGATCCCGTCGGAAATCGACACGTCAGCATTGGGTGTTCCAATCTATATTAATACACTGTTCGTCAGTAGAAAAAAGTGAGTTAGAGAGCAAGGGACGGCCGGTCAGTTCGGTCACACAAGTTATTATTGTAATGGGGCTAAAAGGACATTACATTGAACTTACAGTTTAGATTATTTTGCGAACATTGGAAAACGTGTGTTGTGTTAATAAGCAGAAATAAACGCAATGCAATCAGAAATAGACTTTGTCTACGTTTATGTATGTGTTACGGTACAGTCAATCAATAAGTCGCAAAATGCTCAAATAGAATTTATAAAGCAAAATGTGACTTAAATTGATAACTAAAAATACCAGTATGTCAGTTTTGCCGTGTCAAGCTGTCAAGATCCAGAAAGTCTTTCATTCACATCGAATATATCCTTCGAATTCCTTCCATTGTTGTCATTAGCGGAGATTTAGTGAATAAATAACTCATATATCCTAAATGACAGTTTCTAAATAGCCAAACAAGCCGATTTATGCTGTAAGAAAGGTTTGACACGAATGCAACATTCTCTCATGGTTGTATGTTGAGGCACGAACGACAACTCTGCTGTCAGAGAATGTTATATATTAAAATCAGCGAGGTATGCCGATTAGAAAAATCGAGTAATCACAATCGGACTGGCTCGGTCTTTTACATAGGTCGCCATTGTGAAGAATTTTTTCATTGTATGATAACTTAGACGAGCTGATTCGCTGATGCAGCATCGTCAAAAATACGTCATTTTAGAACCTTTCTTTGTTCGTCAGTCCCTTTAAATCATGCACATGGGGTAAACCTGGCTCCGCTTGAATAATAGGCATTATAGGCATTATAAACATACAGCACTGTGAAAAAATATATATCAAAACATTACACAGGTGAGCGATTTACGGCAATCAAGCATTTTACTACACTGGATCCTAACGCGTTATATGCACACAGGCGAGTGGAGACCTTTCGACTCTTATTTGGGAAACAGGAGAAATACGTTTGAGTAATTTCATAATGAAACACCATTATTTTTTTTAGCATGAATATATACTTTCTCAGCTCTGACCCAGGCCTCTCTGAAGGCGAAATAGCCGGTATCGTAGTGGGTTCCGTTTCCGCCTTCGCGGCATTGGTAGGTGCAGTGTGTGGAGTAACAGCGTACCGCAAGCACAAAATTGTTCATCAAATGGGAAACAACGACGAAAAGCATGCACAAGTAGATGGATTTAGCTATTATTGCTTCTCTTGTTCTTGTTGTGTACATACCACATACCATATGTCGGGAAATTCGCCACCGCCATATTCCGTTTAATGCAAGACTGAATTTTTACATCCCCAATGGCTTCCCCCAACTTTCGATTTTATAATAACCTTTAAACTAATTATCCGCACAACAAAATGATGTAAATCTTTATAACATGCAAAGAAGTTTTGCAATCTGTAAATTGTTTATTGTTTGACATGTATTCGTTATTTTCTATGTGTTTGCGTCTCACATTAATTTATTATCAGTTATATTTCGGTATTATTGATATGATGCACTCTGCATTTGACTGTAAATTCCGTATAAAAAGAAACTGCTTCATATGTATCCAATACACATGTGGAATTGTATTATTATAATTGTCTTTTAAAATCAACATGTTTGAAAAACACTGAACGTTATAAAATTTCGAGCGTCAGTGATACGGATAACCATCTTAAACTTTTTGTTGACACAAGCATTTTCGATTTATTTGATTATTCAAAATTGTTTGTTATATAAACACAAAACATTTGTGTGAGTATGTTTATATCAACAATAAGAAAACCAAGTTTAAATATGGATCAAGTGAGGTCGAACACTTGGTCACGAGATTAATTTTTTTCACTTCTCTATATCCTTCATTACCCACGCCTCCGATTTGACTTGAGTACCCTCATGATTCCATAATACAAAAACTCATAAAACAGTTCTACAGTATAACAAATCATTAAACTGTACACAAGCAAACATCAAAAAGAACGACTGTCCGCTTTGTCAAAATTAGCGTAGGAACGATTGTCCGGGGTCCATTCTAGAGGTATTCAAACACGACTGTAATCGGTTTTCAAGCATTAACATTTGATGAGTTAATTGTGTTAACAAATATTTTATATCGATAGAGATGTAAGACGGAAATTCGAAAAGCTCAACTTAAGTCTTAAATAGAAACGATTTGTCCAGTCTTCATTACTCTTAGTCGTCGACGACCTGTTTGGACGGTAAGTTGTGTTGTTGTGGACGTTGCAATTGCTGTTGCTGATTTTATGGAAATTGTGTTAATGTAGTATTCTAAAACCATCAAAGTGTACAATTATAATAAGTTGCTTGAGGTCCCACAAATAATCCCAAACAATCGTTCACACGGACAATCGTTCCGAAGCTAATTTTGACAATGTGGACAGTCATTCCTACGTTAATATGACAACGCGGAAAATCGTTCCTGCATTATTTTGACAACCCGGGCACTTGCTCCTACATTATTTTGACAACCCGGACAATCGTTCCTTTTTTATTCCTGTCCCGGACATAAATTACATTTATTGGAATAATTGCCAATTGTACGAATAGAATGAAACATGAGACACGCATACGAAGTTGAACTTGTGTTCTTTAATTAACTTGTACTTATGATGTTATGCACCTGAATGTACATAAAGATAATGAGAACATATTTACATTAATATACACATATACACAAAAAAGAAAGCAATCAAAAGCGGAATGAAACACATATGTACATTCATACATACAGCTGAATGTATGCTGATCAATAATTATTATTCAGAACACATCCCAGTGGCTAACACGTACTCGGTGGCCAACACTCTGAAGGAACTCCAGGCCCGTATGCAGGGAGAGGCACATGGGGAACGCCCCCCCCCCCCCCAGCTGGCTGACAAGTTTGGATTTTTTTAAATAAAGGGTACTACTGCAATTTTTCTCTCAAAAAAGGGCATTCAGTACACTTCCCCTCAATACAAAATAGGAGATGTGTTTAATTGTCCCTGATGAACAAGAGGATTAGCGCTATTTTACTCCCCAGTGGAGATAAGCCCATAGGCAATGTTTTTTATATCCTTATACACAAATCCCCTTTCAGTCCCCATGTGATCCTGAATTATTCATCTATCGATGGTTGATGTAACAATTTTTTGATTGGCCAAGGAAAGAGAAGCAGCGAATGGAAGCAAAATATACAGCAGGTCGTTGGCCTGAATATTGCTGACGTAAATAATTTGTGAACAACGAGTATTGTTGGAAGCAATTAGAGAGGTGATATGGAAAAGTATTCATTACTTTGAACAGGAAAGTTTTTTTTGTCAAAGTCAAAGGCCCATAACTTCGCCAAAAATCAATGGACCGGAACGAAAGTCATACTTCATTCGAAAGTCTTGTATGTAGACTCACACCAAATATCAGGTCAATATCTTAAAGCGTTTTGAAAAAAATCTGGATAATGAAATGCCGGACAGACAGTCCAACTGCCATATACCACCCTACCGGGGGCACAACAATCAGCTTAATATCTGAAAGAGTTGCGATAAAACCATCAGGAAAATTGTTATTATAGTGAAATTTTATGTTCAAGGCCCATAACTTTGCCAAATATTAATGGGCCGGAACGAATTTCACACTTTATCTTTCGGTCATGTATCACTCGCATACCGAAAATCAGCTCAATATCTGATATACATGTAGTTCCGAAAAAAACCTACGGAAAACGGTTATTATAGAAAAAAGTTTCAAGGTCCAATCTAATGTCACAGTTGTTGACAATTTTGATGTTAAAACTGTGTAGTAGATGATAAACATTTTATTAGGGATTTACTTTGAAACTTAAGAGGAGGCTTGAATGCAAAGAGAAAATAGTATTATGGTTATATGTCAGTCATACTTTATGATAAATTTCTTAAGAAAGGTTTTTGACTTTCAAAGTTTGCTTTCCTTCTTCATCAAATATCATACATTTCTGAAAATGCTGTTCACACCCATATTTAAAGCTTTAGACTTCAGATAGATGCTGATTTACTTGTTATATTCCATAAATTTATATTACAAGGTTTTGTTAAGCATTAAAATTCACCTTGAATAGTGCAAAATTAAAAAGAAATAGGTCGAGAAGACCCCTCCCGCTCGGGAAGAACCCTCCCGCACCCGCCCTGGTTGCACCCCCCCAGTCAGAAATTCCTGCGTACGGCCCTGAACTCGATCATAGACATGCGTCCAGACACATACTGATCGCACAAAATATTTAATGTCTGTTGGTGGCTCACAGTCTTCTTTCGCATACGTTTCGCCATCGACTCGCCCTTGCTATGTTGTAGTCATCTGTTTCCACAATCGCTTAGTCTTTTTTTGAGGCAGCCAATCATAACCCACAGCGACGGGTTGTCGTGGCCGACGAGATGCCGAAAATCATTATTCCATCTTTGGCAGACATTGTTGATATGGTCGACGGAGCTTGTAGTCGCTGAATGGGTATTCCACAATTCTGGCTGTAACCTAGGGGAAGTACGCCTAGAGCGTATCCGACCTTTGGTATGCAACAGTCCGGAACGCATCTGACACGTAGGTAGAGTCAACGTAGCCAACAACGAATGTTAGGACTTCGGGGGCGGATTGCAAAAGTAACCTAAGCATATAAATACAAATGATTACAATCAATTGCAAGAACGTGGTCTATCGATCCAGTAATGAAAGATATCCAACAATATTATTTAATGAAATATTTCGGAGAATAAAAGCTTCTTTGATGTATTTACGTACAAATAAAATTACTGCGTTGCCACGCGAAATTTATAATTTGTGGAATTTTTATACGGATGGTTTAGTATAAAATATACGGTTACTGTATTTTGTTCGTAAATCTGTGTAACAGCGGCATATACATATGAACCGGTATTCGTCTTCTAAATCTTTCAATCGGGGTAATTACAACATACACATTAACGTTCATTAAGTGGTATGTTATTCTGAGCTTATCTGCCAGTTTGGATTTTCAACAGGTGAGCAGAGACTCTAAAAAAAGTACGCAAAGATGTTCAGGAAGTAAATATTAGTAGTTCTCCTTTTCCACAGAGGTTTGAAAACTTAATACATATTTTTAAAAAGAACTGATATTTATGTTACCATGCACCTCTTGTTTAAAATTATCAACAATTCTATCTTTGAACTCGCTAATAAAACTCTTTTCTTGTACAACGTTTGGATTGTAATAAAACATAACACAATCCAAAGTTATTTAACGTCATCTTGACATTCGAGACCCAATTTGTATAATCTTTATAACAATCGTTTAATAATTGTTTGTAAACCGTTTGCATAATGTTATGTTCATTGGTAAGAATTTGTAAACCAATATTGATAATTTTAACAAACCTGTTTACGTACAATTGGTATTGTATTATCCATAAACAGCAACATAACGTGTATTTATATTTATTTTAACCTGTAGTAATCGTTTGCCGAGGTTTAGATTTGTGCATTCTATATCATTTGTCTTCGTGAAACCCCATAATTCTGAAGAATAATGTCATATAGAACCCACAAACGAGTCAAACAACTAAAAGAATATTTCATTACTTTATTTCAAATGTATTGCATTTGATGACCAATCGGCTTAAGTTTAACATCATATGCTGTGATCTGAAGACTAACGTCATGTTTATTTCCGAGACGAATGGTACATTTCAAATTTATATCGCACAAAAATGTTTCAAAATATAATTTCCTTTGAGAATCAGCCTTAAAAGAACACGATCCAGGATTTCTGGTTGGGGGGTGGGGCGGGATATTGAAAGATTTAGTGGTGGTCAAGGGGGCCACTAGGGCCCCTGGTGGTTGCAGGGAAAAGCCCTGCAAGGGGTTCCAAGGGGGCGAAGCAGATTTTAGAGATTTTGAAGGCTTTGACAACCACTTCTCGAGCATGTCACGCCTTATGTGTTTTCATCAAAGTACCTTCTTATAATGCCAAAAAAGTGCATAGTTTATACGTAATACGGATTAAAAACCGGGCGACAGAGAGCCTTAACTTGCTTAAGTTAAAACTTGGTCTGTCACCTCACACAGTGACGTTCCTATAAAATACTTGTAGTATAACTAGTAAAATAAAGATAGTGTACAGTAATCTTAACCCGAGCATTACATAGACCTTGGCAACAAAACCAACATGTAGGTGAATAGGCGCAAACTTATTAGTGAATAGTCAAGCTATAAACGGTCATTTTCATACCTTTTTTTCTGCCAGCGATCTATAATCGAAACAGGCTATACAAACAAACGCGGCCCAGCCAGAGAAATTAAACATTTTTATTGTTTGCCAGATAGCTAGATATTGATGCTGGTGACCTTATATAAGTTTATCTGGCAAACAAAAACTCTTGCCATAATACAGTTTGATAAATAACACTCAATATGTGAGCAAGCTATGACAAGATAATGTCACGTAGGATAAATCAGACCTAATATGAAAGCAAGCTAATCTGCTTTTCAAGACTCTTTACCGCTCGCAATGTTTTATCAATGAATATGAGCAAATAAATCCGACAGATTATTCATGTTAATGCTGTGTCATTTTTGGAAAAGCTGTGATTAGGCACGTAGACCCTTAGATTTATATAAAGCTTGGTTCTTCAATCTTGGTTTGTTTATACTTGCTCACTCTGTATCCTTTTGAAATTAACAGTAGAATTGCCTATGAATGCTTTTTGATCAGCGTAAACTATGATGCATTTGTATTTTTAGATTGAACATTCAACAAGTAGTTCAAGCAACATTACTTAACCGTTTGTATTCGTTTGATACAAGATGGCTAATATGTTCTGCCCATCAATAACATAATAAGATAAGAACTTCAACTACAAATTTCAACTACAAAGCAAATACAGAAAATAAAAAATTCTTATGTAAGCTTATCTTAACTTCAATATCACAAACTTGTAATCAAAGATAGTGAGTGTAAGATTTTCGCCAACAAAGGCAAAAAAAAAACTTTGCTAAAAAGCTTTTTACAGAAAACAGAAAAAAAACTTCATCAAATTACTTCAACCGACTTCTATAAAATAAGGCTCTGCACTTGATGGAGTTGCTGAATAACTCATTCCTTCATTTTACATGTGCTGTGATAAAATAGTAAATACATGTTTACAGTGTTTAACTGGTGAGACAAAGGGCGATATTCTGACATTCAGTTTTCTAGTGATCATGAATATTGTAACCTTGAAAATATCATTGGCCGATGACAAACACTTTGACATGATATAAATAATTATTTTACAACTTGTTATGTGTCTGATTAATCGCATGTTTCTGTATCATTACAAACATGTTATAAATCAACCATTTAAGGAAACTCTTAAGTATTTTGGGCACTCTTAAACTTTTAATAATTAGAAGCACTCTAGGAACATTCAACAAACCTTACATATATTTCCTTTTAACACTAGAAGGATCAATAAGTTAGGCCTTAAAGCCCGCACAAAATTGATAAAACAGATTTATCACGGTGCAAATAACCAAAAGATATTTGGCAATGTTTACATAAACCTTTATAAGAGTTATAAACGTTGTCTTGTTTTAGTATTTACAACTTCAATATAAATAAGTGCTTTCTTAAGTATGAGTGTTATGGTGGAGAACATAAATATGAAATCATTCAGTATTAAAGAGCTGTTGGATGACTGAGTGCTGACAACACTTGTATTACTATTGTCTTTTTTTAAAAGCAGTAAAACGGACTGAACGCATTTTTCTTGGTGGATATAACCAGTAATCCGGATAATGCCTGGGGAACGAAAATGTCAGTCGGCTCACAATCTCAAATTCTTTGATGTAGGCAAAAACACATAATCTGGCTCAAACTTAATGTTGAGTCAAACTCAATACTAAAAAATCCATCCGTGAACATTATGTACATCCACCAAAACTTGAGAAACAGACTTGAATCAGGATATTGATTTTAGTGCATTCGTGGTACAAGGCTCAGATATACCCGTTATAATGTATATAATCGTGTATTACATATTTCTTGTATTTCGTGTATTACATGTTTAAACTTATTTACACTGTAAGTCTATATACAGCATTTAGTACATGGGGCGTGATAAGTTTCCTCCCCTGGGAAATAATTTTAAAGAAATTAGTCAAGGACTTCTACACAATGCTAAACACTATATAAACCCCTGACACTTGCGGTTTCTGAGATGATTTTATTTTGTATTAAGGTATTTTTATACTGATGTAAACACACTTAGCAAAGGACTTTTATAAAGTCTAACATTCTATTACGTAAACCCCCGGTTTCTGAGAACATTTTTTTTTATTAAATAAAGCTACATACATTATGTGGCGTGGTCAGGCGAAGCCTGGATACTAATTTGAACACTCCTTGTAGAATTCAGGTATACAATTCAAATAAGAAATTAGCACTGCATGATCATTGCGATTTATAAGTGCTCCAGCAGCTGAAGTTTCACTTCTTTATATTATATTAACAAAAAAGATTCTAAAAGAAATATGCGTTGCATACGTCTTTATATGACAGGTGACCATAGGGGCGTATTTTGAAACAATTATGTAGAGGACACCTATATTATGTTACACACCAAATATTAAAAAATGGCCCATCCAGTTTCAGAGATCTATATTTTTCAAAATTAGTTAGATAAAATCGACCCTTTCTGCGTTTAATTAATCCCTGGGGGATGATCACTATACAATATTACGCACTTAATCTAATTTCCATCAACAATGCGGTCTCAGAGAAGAATATGAAGGTGATTTACTAAACAAGTCTATAGTAATCATGTGATCCTTGGGTCATGATGTGAGCAATCTTTGAAGAAGAAACTATACAATGTACACCAACATTATAACCCCTGACCAATGCGGTTTTAGAGATGAAGATTTTTATAGTTATTTACTATGTAAGTCTTTATAAATCATATGACCTTTCGGCGGATAATTAGTTGCGGTCCGTATATATATAACACGAGAGAGATATTCATAGATCCCATACCTCGACCGTTCCCAGTTTTGACCCAGGACCATGATAAAACAAATTAAACAATTTTTTGATAAAAGGGGCTTTACTTGAACACAGTCAGTATTAGACGTATAAGACCCCTTTTCGTGTTGAATTCCAAATATAAAACGCTTGACCCATAAGACATAGATTTGTAACGTTGTTTTACTGAGACATCGAAGTACGCGTTTTGTACACACCGCACGACTGCCTGTTTTTTTGTTCGCATCTAGCATGCTTGGAATTGGGGTTGCTTAGTTAAATTTAAATGCACAATTGTATTGTTTTATACAGACGTATACTTTGGACACAATCTCGTGTGTATTAAATTTAAGATTAGAGCAATGATTATTGTAGTTAAATTGTCTCTCATCTTAGAGGTGCAAAATTCAATGATAAGGGATTCTTTTGTTAGAAAACAAAATAGACAACTTTTAGCAATGAGAGGCAATTTTTGTTTGATTAAGTTAGGGCTAAGTTATGCTTATCATGGGTTTCCTACACATGAAGCAGGCATAAACAATGGCACATATTCCCTTAAGACCATAGAACTGAATGCTATATATTGATAACTGTGGGCTGGTGAATGTGACACGTCGACTCTGCAAAGGCTGTCTTGAACATTAAAGAATTGATCGAGGTGTGTTTGGCTATTATGGTATTAATTACACGAATGGTTGTTGGTGCTGTCCGCAAAGAGTTATAAGTATTTTATTTGTTTTTCCTTTTCGTTTGATCTAACAGTGTGTGTTTATACAAGTCGTATTCTTAAAGTATGTGTTTGTTCTTAATTGGTCACGAATAAGGGTATTGGTTTTAGAACAATTGTTTTAATCACGATGTTATCGTGAATGAATAATATTAATTGCAATACATTTGCAAAAGAAAGCAGCAAGCGGGGATGATTTGTGGCATATGATCGTTATAGTGTTTATTTAAGAACAAACGTAATATAAAAATAAGTAGCAGCTATGTTCATGACACAAATGGTTTTGTTACAACTAACAATACTAAGTGTAGCCTTACGAAAAATTGAATAACTTCTATACTAGTTCATGTTTATTTATCGTTATAAATAAAAGCATTAGGCACTCGATAGGAGTGTATTGACATATAAAGGGACATTCTCACAAAGTTTCGTTTTTTTGAAGAATGTGTAATGTTATGTTTTTAACTAACACATATTTAATATTTTGAATAGTGTGAAGTTGTGAACGCTATTTTACTTATTCAATTATATAAGAACAATAGTTGGAAAATTCAAACTTTCATTTAAAAATATATATATATTCCCCAAATTAATTTAAGGTTACGCATAAGGGATTGGGTCGCGAATCCATATGGCGGTTCTTGTCTAAATTTTTAGCTCGGCTGTTTTCGGAGTAAACTCCGAGCTATTGTCATAGCCTCTTCGTCGTCCGCCGTCCGCCGTCCGACGTCCGACGTCCGCCGTCCGTGCGTCGTGCTAAAACATTTACATTCTCTCTTAAATTAAAGTGCTTCCACCTACAACTTTGAAACCTCATATATACATGCACCTTGATGAGTTTTACACGCCACACCCATTTTTGGGTCACTAGGTCAAAGGTCAAGGTCACTGTGACCTCTAATATAAAACTTTAACTTTGCCTCTAACATCATAGTGCTTCCACCTACAACTTTGAAACTTCATATGTACATGCACCTTGATGAGTTCTACATACCACACCCATTTTTGGGTCACCAGGTCAAAGGTCAAGGTCACTGTGACCTCTAATTTAAAACTTTAAATTTGCCTCTAACATCACAGTGCTTCCACTTACAACTTTGAAACTTCATATGTACATGCACCTTGAGGAGTTTTACACGCCACTCCCATTTTTGGGTCACTAGGTCAAAGTTCAAGGTCACTATGACCTCTTATATAAGACTTTAACTTTGCCTTTAACATCATAGTGCTTCCACCTGCAACTTTGTAACTTCATATGTACATGCACCTTGATGAGTTCTACTCGCCACACACATTTTTGGGTCACTAGGTCAAAGATCAAGGTCACTGTGACCTCTAATATAAAACTTTAACTTTGCCTCTAACATCACAGTCCTTCCACCTACAACTTTAAAACTTCATATGTACATGCACCTTGATGAGTTCTACACGCCACACCCATTTTGGGTCACTAGGTCAAAGGTCAAGGTCACTGTTACCTCTAAAATAAATATTCTGACAAGCTTTTGCAGCCGAGCGTGGCACCCGTTATGCGGTGCTCTTGTTATTGTTATACTTACTGCTGTTTATTTGAAACGTTTGAATATTAAAATATTGATAACATAAAATTTATGAAGAAATATTTATAACATGGCTGTGCCTTTAGGTAAAGTAAACAATCAGCGTACGACCCTATTGAAAATCGATCGTTGTAACTGATCGGCATTCATGTGTCAAATAAGAACTGCAATGCTCACCATGAGAGGATATTCAGCATTTTGTGCAATTTTGTTCGTGATTATTGGTGAGTTTAACAATTGTGTGCGTGATTATTGGTGAGTTTAACAATTGTGTGTGTGATTATTGGTGAGTTTAACTGCAATAATTTAATCAACTTATTACAAATGACATTTTGATCAGGACTATATTATGTTTAATATGAAAACACAGTTAGGCTATTGAACTATTAAACACGAGTGATTCGACATATTCTGTCGATTTATCAAAATGGATAAAAATACATTATAGAAGAAAACCAACACATGTTTGCTTGTGTTTAAAGTTTTAATAAGACATGTTTAGTGAAAAAAAAACAATAACACAAAGGCATTTTATATGCATCTCTTATAGTTGTTCTGTTACAAAGTAGCTGTGTATGTTTGTAATACGTATCGTTTTTGTCATTTTAATATGAAGCGTAATGTGTATATTTATGCGCATAGCAATGCCCCTATGAATGTTTGTTTTCACTAATGTAATCTGTTTGCTATCAATTAAAACTTATGATCTAGTTATATCTTCATCATTATTGAGATTGTTATATTTTTGTTAGGTTGATAGTTGTAACATTCATTGTAGATGTATGCATTTCTGAAGGGTTAGTATTTCTAAAAGCAAGATAAGCAATTATTCAATGTCTTAGTCTATCTCTGGTGCTGCATAATAAAAGTTTTGAAAAAGAAGTTTGGTTTGGGTATGATACAAAAGACAGACGTGTGTTAAATCTTTTTAGCGCAGAACACTGTGGTCTCAATCTGACAGCAACATCAGTAACTGGCATGTTGTGTTCGTTAACAAATAATATTAATAATACGAAAGCGAAATTGTTTTGTTCTCCAAACTCCCAAGTATTATATTTATTGTAACTTATGTTTTCGTGGTGTGCATATCATATTTTCCTTTCCAGACCACTATTCGGGGAAATTTTTAATAAAAAAACGTCATAAATGTACTTTATTTGTATATCATTTGGATAACTCAAAGAGGCAAAACTATTCATTTTTTTCATATTCCAATTATAATTGAAAATATCCTGAGCTATGTTCTCATAGCTTACCATAAAAATACTTAAAGCCAAATCGATAGCTCGTACGTTATGTTAATTGATTTTGAATATAGTGGAAACTTTAAAAAGTCAAAACCTTAATCGTTTTTTTTCAAATCAGCGCATTATAGGTAAGATTTTCATAACGGAATGTATTTTGTTTGTGTAAATTGTTTATTATCAGTACTCAGTTTAAGTTTGTTGAATAATATATATATATATACATTGAAATTTAACAAAAGTATTTTTTGCAAGCTCGCTTGATTGTATTGAATTATAAAATTAATGTGTTATGGTTTCAGCTTGTGTTGTTCATTCAATACCGATATCATACCTCTTTGTTCACAATACAATGCTGCCTATTCAAAACATATTACATACAAAGAACATGAAATACCAATATCATACCTCTTTGTTAACAATGCAATGCTGCCTATTCAAAATATATTACATACAAAGAACATAAAATACTATACGACTATTAGGTGTAGATTGCATGCGGCAGTATAATCGACGGAAAATGAACAATCTTTAAACTACTAAGTTTATAATGTTAAAGTCTCTCGTTTACTTAACATCGCAAAGGCAAACTGGAACCGATTGCAACTTTAAAACAACTTTATTTATGTTTAGCAACTACAATAAGCAAACTATGTTTAGTCGTTTCTAGAAAGTATTTGTTTCACTCGATATTGAACTTAATGTTGAGGTTGCATTTTGCATGCAAAGGCCAATCAACAGGAAAGCAGAATGTCTCGAAACTTAAATAGTTTATTTTGCTTTTGTTATCGATCCATTTTCCAGTGACGTTGGTCGGTTTTAATGGTTATCACCAATGATCCAATTGCAAGGATTCGTACAATGACTAAACCTACACAGATTAACAAGAAATACCGTCGTTTGCAGCGCCGTTTTCTTTCCAGTAACCATATTATATTGTTCAGGATACACCAAATGCTTCTCGAGTTACTCAGATCCTACCATGGAATCGCATCCAGTTGTTTACAACACATTGTTTATGTTTTCAGTAACCTTTGACGGTAGCCATGGTTACCAGTGTTGCACAAGTTACACGGATCCGTCCTGGGAGTTCCACTCCTCTCAGCTCTGCGAGCACTACTGCTGCTGGAACCTTGGCATCGACGTTTCCCACTTAAAGGTCTGCTGCGACGAGCAATGGCGGCAGGTTCCCTCCACGGATCGAGACCAGGACTCGTGCACGACCGACTGGATCAGTGACCACATGTACTTAACATGATCTTCGACTTTAAAAAAATATATTTTCTAAATGAACGTAAAATAGAACGATTTATAATTACGTATGAGGCGAATTCTTGTTATGTAATATATCATGATCTGCCATATATAAACAGGACCGTTTTATATATTTAATATAAACTTAAATACAACGAATCATAATTACGCACACATTTAAAATTGTCATACACTCATTTTCAAATAAAATCACAAGGAAACTTAATATTCATTCAAAAGATTCTATATTGGCGTTTATCTTTCGTCCAGTTGGGTTCCGATTGTTATGATTGCAATAGTAATCACGCTCGGTGTGCTGTTGACCTGGTGTTGCTGCAGGCGGTGTCGCCGTAATCAGGGAGTGATAATCCAGTACGGATTACCACGTGAGTACATTTTCCATTGTCAACTTATTTCCGCCAACAGAAATAAAACGGAAGAGAAATTTAATCGATAGATGTTCTTTGTTTCCTTAATTAAAATCTTAAAATCTTTATTTCAAAATGATTATGGGGACTTATATCTTGAGTATGACATAATTGACTCGAACGTAGAGTAAATGCTTTTGTAATTTACAAAGATGACGTTTTTAAGTCTTCTTGAATCGTATTCGATTTTTACAAACATATATGTTTTTACATTTTTTATTTATTACTTACAAGACAGTGGTTGTTTAAAAAGGTTTTATACGTTGAGTGTTGATTTCGGTCGTTTTTTAGAGAGCACCATAATAGTGGCTCAGCAACAGAACACGAATGTTATGCACGCGGGGTACGACCAGCGATGAAGACCGGGTCAAACGGAGATGAACGAAAAGTGTGGAACATTTCTTAATTCTTTTAACATCCCTGTGAATATCGTTGCTTTAGACTTCTTATGTGTTTCATTTTTGTTATTTCTAATGATATGTTGTTTTCATTACCATCTCACAATATTTTAAATGCGATGAATACAGTTGGGATATTTTAGTTTTAGTCATTAAATTAGCACGTTTTCACCATAATTATCTTCATTCTATGTTGGATCTCTTTTTTAAATGTATCTTAATTCAGTTTCCTATTTAATATATATATCACTTTACCAGGGTGCAGAATCAACGGGGTTTTCAGGGGTTTACACACGGCCTGGACAGATTGTAAACACAACGTTTAGAACTTTTTTTGCAAATATCTTAAGTTATTGAAATACATTTGCAAAAATCTATAGTGCTTAAAAGACATTTTTTCTTGCAGTTTGTACCGATATCTTAAGGTATAAGAATAAATCCTTGAATACGTCTGAAATCGGTGAAAAAATAAAACGTTGCGTGAAACAAAACCGTGTACAATGAATGCAGTAAAATGGATTTTTTAACAAGAACACTTGCTTATTATATAAAGTAATTCTGATGTAGTTCACATTGCCATAAGCAGCATACAAATCTGTCTTGTATGTATAGTTGAAATTCTTAAAAAAACTTGTTTTAAAAAGTTGTTTGAAATAAAGCACCACTTACCGTCGTCTTAAAATCCAGTAAAGTTAAAAGATGAAACCCCGAAAGGTCACGTGATCCTGCACCTTGTTTACGCCGAAATAGAACGATATGAGTGTTCATCAGGATGTCCAAAGTACCATATTCGACCCCACGTATAAACATTTAATCCGATGCTCTTGAAGTTCAGCCGATACAACTAACTATTAATGTAAATTATCTGGAAAAAACACCCAACCAAACACAAGTTTCATTACTGAGTGTACATTATTTGGTGGTTCCACATATCATGACTATTTGGCGGATTTCTAGATTGTTAAAATGATTTTCACTGTAAAGATTAATTTCATAATAAAATACTTATCATAATTGTCATTTTGTGATAACGAGCTTTAGTTTAAGCTCTTATATCTTGTACAGTTAAATTCGTTGGTAACCATAGCACCGTGGCCATTACAAAGGGAAAGAACTTTCGCACGTGCATCTAAAAATTCGGTCCTTTTTAATTACTGAAGACATTATTTAAGAAATATTTGAGCGTAAATCAGATGTAAATCAATGTAAAACACACCATTAAGTTTATGATAATTTAAAACCACAATTTAATGAGATAAAAGCATTTAAGTTGTCACACAACAATTATGTTGTTATTAATTTATTATTTCCCGTTTTTATACACTCTTATTTAAGAAAATCTTTGAAAACGTCAAATATACTTTTTTTATCAATATACTTCTCATCCTTGTTTGATCTTGTCACTTGTATTTCGCTAATTTCTTTTGAAAACTATGCGAACCCATCTGAACTTTACGTTTGTTTTATAAGGCATACGTAACGAGTAAAATAAGTTTCTTTTAAACGAACATCCATTATATGCGGAAAGTGTCATTCCAGATAAGCCTTTGCGGAATGCACAGGTTGATTTGCGACGAAACTTGACACACGTGCAACACAAAGGTGGTTTTCGTGTGGCTATGATATTAATTAGTGAAAACATCATTTTGAATGATAAATAATCAAAATATAACGAAAAATGAACTCTTCTGAAAAAAAATCACTAATTTTCTATCAAATAATTATGTATGTAACAAGGTATCAAACTCAAGATCACCCGAAACAGGATGCATCGCTTTGAACAGTCATAACTTAATCAATTATGCAGCGATTTCCATTAACTTGGTCTAATTCAACGCAGAAATGAATTTCCTTTCTGTAAATGTACATATCTTGTATATTTCTACAAATCGTCGCTGTCGTTCTCAAACCTCGTAGCTACAAAATGCCAACTTTTCAGGAGAGAGAAAAAACCGTCTCATTTTTTATAACGATGATTTAGAAATTGAAATTCTGTAAAAAAAAATACCAAACAAATGAAGCTGCAAAATACGGTATAAGCCGTAGACGCGGAAGTCATACTGACAGTCAGACATGATAGCTACGATATTTTGTCACCACAGTTTTGTCATTTTTATGAGGTACGACAATTCGTCCTTATAGGAAACCTCGTAGTTGCAAATAAAAAAAATATATAAACGTTTTTGTCAAATTTGTCCAAACGAAACAACGTACCTTTACTGTCCTACTCGGTTACTCCTTTCTCCATAGATTCCACAAGATCAGGTCTTATCTATTTAACTGATCAGGGGTCATTATCAAGGTGGTGTGAAACGCTGGTCACTGTTAGAAGTCATAACATTAGGGTGTTTATTGGCCATATCTAATTCCAAGATATTGCTGTAGAATGCTGATAATTCAGAGGGTAAAACATCGCTCACACACTAAATGAATAATTTGATTGTAGAAAAATACAGGGGAATGCATTTTTAAAGGTATCAACGAGATAATATTAATTAACTAAAGCATATTTTAATAAAGAGCATCGTGCTTGTATTTGAATGATGGATAAAAATAAAATGAACAGAACAGAACATGTACATAGTTTATTATTGAATTGAATAACATATTAATTAATGTTAATTAAACTATGTAATGGAAAGTATATAAATGCGAAGAGTATGTAATGATCTCAGAGCATAATTATAATTATGTTATATAAAATTATAATGAAGATATTTTTCATTACACATATCACATTATTCAGAAGTAAACAATTGAATATTCCTTACTTTGTCAATGTACATCTATTAATGTCCATATAAACAAGTTAAGATGGCATAAATAGTATGCCACATAAACTTTATAGAATTCTTGTCAATTAATAATAATAGAATGATAAGCTTCTATATACATGTATATTTAGTACTGTCATGATCGTAACCCAAACTTTTCTAGCAAGGAAATTTCATGTAAAGAAATTTTATGTTAACACCAAATAGCGCCGTCTGCACATGTGGATTGGGACATAAGCGACGGTGTTCGCTATTCAAGTTAAGACTTTTTTAAGAACATCGTCGATTAGGAATATGTGCTATATTTGGAGGAAATACCGGTTTCAGAGACGTTCAATAAATTAGCCGCGCTCTGTGAAACGGGGCTTAACGCCTGTGTGTAAAGTGCCGTCCCAAATTAGCCTGTGCAGTGCACACAGTCTAATCAGGGACGGCACTTTTCGCTTTTATTGTATTTTTCGTTTTAATGAAGTCTTTACGTAGCGAAAAACCAGTTTATGCGGAAAGAATTGTTCCTGATAAGCCTGTGCGGACTGCACAGTCTAATCTTGGACGACACTTTACGCACATGCATGAATACCCGTTTTCACAAAGAGTGGCTCAAATACTGATCGTGTCCGTTATTTTTAATTTTGGCAATGATACTATAGCTATATGACGGGCTTTTGGCTGTTTGAGTCGCGTTGCTTTTGTATCTGTTGCAAATTATATTATTTTGTTTCTGCTTTTGGAGGCATTTTTTTAGTCTTTGGATCATGTTTTGCGAAAAACACTGTAAATGAGAAGTTTTAAAGGGGAAGGTTGGGGAGTTGTACTTTCACTTGTTATTAGATTGTTATCGTAGCTATGCACGGGTTGGTGTAAAACGGCGAACGGCCATATGGTCGCAATGATTTAAATGAATAATTCTGGATACGATACATCATACTTAATGTATAACCGCGAGATCGTCGCTGTATCATATGACCAGGTGCAGTATATATAATTGGTCTACAACCAGGCACTCGGTCAATCATCAGGGGTCAGCCAGTCACATATTGGAGTGTATTAAAATCAAAGCGCTGAAGGCACTGAAGATGTTCTCTATTGCATAATTTAACACGCAATTCATTTTTCAAAATCAATCGCAAGTTTGAAATGAACACACGCCATTCAACTTAAAAAAGTGTGTGTCATAGCGCACGGGTCGAGTTTTGTGTGCACTTTTTATCATCCTTATTATTTCATAGAAATAACTAAGACAAAATAAAAACAGCATGCTTTTTTGGAAGTTCTGAAAGCAAAGAAAGTATGATGAAAATGGTAATGAGAACTTAATATAAAGAAAATTTGCAGTCACCATCATATTAAAGGAATATTTTTTCTAATATCAAATGACTATCTCACCAAGAATATAAATTCATAATGAAAGTTCCGTGTACAAAACTTTTGATTTTTGACACCATATACAAATTCAAAATATACAATAATCTTCGTATCTTGTATATGGAGGAATAAAAGTATATAAACATTGCTGTTTATGCTTTACTTGTTACCCGAGCAGTTCACACGGTGTCAACAACGCTAACATAAACATAGGTATAGAGCACTAATGCGCTTTTAGACGAAGCTGTTTCAGTTTTCATCTTAGTGACTTTAACATAACGCCAACAGACACGCATGAATATTTTCGAATATTTAATAAGCTGATTCGAGATACAACCTCTGAATTTTTGCTACATCACTGCGTATGTGCTCAATTCAAAGGATGTAGCACTGTTCAGTGTAAGAAATTCCGGACTACTCTCTGTATGCTCAAACGACACAAATTGTGGCCCTGTTACAATTACGCGTTACAATCCATCTCGCAGAATTTCAATTTCGCCTCCAAGATGAGAAAACAATCATTAGCGAAATAGTATAGTGTCACGATAAGAGAAAATCGTTTAATTATCATACCACAATGTTTGCCGTACTTGGTCAGCACGTCTGGAAATCATTCCTTAATGCGTCGATAGGCTGCCATTATTAACAAGTTTGCTATTTTGAATTCAATTTTGTATCAAAAAGAATTGTTTTTAAATGTGGGATTTTCAATTCGCAATGAGATTTGTAATGACCCTCGTCATGCGAAAATGGGTCTTATTCCATATGCGCCCTTCATATAAATAGCCCACTCAGCTATCCCTCCTTCTGGTAAGGAGAAACATAACATATTGAGTGATTTTAAAGCGAACAGCGTCGCCTATGGCCTGACTGCGCAAGAGCACATGTTGGGTTTAACAAACGCTTGCCGAAACGCATAAGACCCATTTTCGCATGACGGCGCTATTGACGTGTGATTTAAATGTGACGAAAGAAAACTGCGTTTAAATCAAATATAAACATACGATATATTTCGATAATGAAGAAAGATACTCATAACAAGGCATATGAGGACACATATGAAGTGCTCTCCCGTAGTATATTTTTTATTTACTCACACTAATGTGTGGTTTGACAATGCTAACACACATTTCATGCGGTGAATATGCAGCTTACAAGTGAAAAACACAACACAATAGTTTAACTTTTGTTTAATTGTATTCAATTATTTAGAAAAGTAAATTGCTAACTTTATTTCAAAGTCGGCGTATACGCCGACTACATTTTTAAAAGACATGTATTGTTATAAATATATTTAATATAATATATTTAGTTGTTTTCGGTTTAAGCGATTATAAAGCATTTTCGAGGTTGCCTATAGTATGCCTGAGTAATTGATGAACTCATATCCAACTGTCAATGTATTGAGAACTGTGAATATAAACAAGCTAACCCTTCTACTAAGCTTCTACTATTGCGTTGCTAGCACCCGTAAATACAAAAGATCGCCGCTATGTGTTGAGAACCAAGAACGCTTTCCAGAAATACCCGATGTAGTAGCTTCAACGAGGTTATGAAACAGGTCATTCGTATTATTATTATAAATTATTTGTTATATTCGGGTTAAGCGATTATGATTTTTTTTAGTCTATCGTATCGCTGAAGTTATTGTTGAACTTATGTTCAACGTTTTATAAATTGAGAATATAAATAAGCGTCAACTTTTTCCCAAATCTCTCAATTTACGACCTGTACTACGTCATTGAGTTGTATGTGAGAGCGTAACCTATTGCGTTGTTATCGCCCGTAAACTTTCCTTTGTTTATCGACAGGCGCATCTATTAATAGCCTCATATCATGAATGCCAAAACACCCGCGAAAAAGAACCACGTGACCAAATAGGACGCTAAACGCAAATACCATGCGACTACGACTTCAATTATGTAAGAACGCTCCGCAATTCCTCTGAAGCCGGGGCCTTGTGATTGCTTTTACGTAAAGAATTGACCTCTAACTGAAGTAAGCAAAGGAAACGCAGCACCTAATTGACCCATTCCTTCTATGTGCGAAGGCAGATTGAATTTTACTAATGTATGGTTTGCCTATTATAACACACATTATAATGCGGTAAATATGCGACTAAAAGTAAAAAACACTATAATTAAACTTTTGTTTTTAATTAAGTTATTTAGAAACCAAAATTCCAAACCTTATTTCAAAACAGCAAGACTACATTTTTTAGAGAATATTCTTGTTATATTTAAATGTTTTTTAACAGTTTCAGCGATAATGAATCATTTTTATGTTGTCTATCGTATCCCGGTAATAATTGTTGAACTCGTGGTCAACGTGTTATTAATTGAGACCTGTGAATATAAACAAGCGTAACCTTATACTAGTGCGTAATTCTCACCCGGACTCCCCTTTGTTTATCGCCAGCCTCAGATTTATGAATGAGATGAGCGAAAATACTACGTCACGCAGACGCAGCAGAAAGTGGACTATTTTAATCATTCATAAACAATCTCCTACGCGACACGTGCAATACGATCATTGTTTTTTTTATTCTTTTCTATAAAACACCATTCGAAACTATTGCATTTAACACGATATTAATATAATGTTTCCATTTGTGAATAAACATAATTGGAGAACTCAAACCTCTTGCATAAATTATACAACTCTTTCTTCGCGCGTAGTGTAAGCGGGAATTGGGCTAATCATACCCAGGCCGTATCGACCTGAATTTTACATCAAGCACATTAGACGGTCGCTAAAGCGACCATCTAAAAACTGCATCACTCAGAGAAATTCACGATTCGCAATTTCGACATTCGGATCGATATTTGAAAAAAAGATCAAACGTTTGTTGAATACGTTTTTAAACGTCCATATAACTTATAAGTGTTTTAAATGTGTCCGTATATAAAATAGCAGGTTAATTTGTAAGAAAATGCAATTTAAAATCATTTCCCGGCAGTATTAACCATGTGGAGATGGTGTGCTATACATTTTTCAATTTGAATTCCGCACGGGCTAATCAGGGACGACACTTTCCGCTTTTATGACATTTTTCGTATAAATGAAGTCTCTTCTTAGCAAAAATCCAATTTAGGCGGAAAGGGTCGTTCATGATTAGCATGTGCAGACTGCACAGGTTAATCTGGGACGACACTTTACGCACATGCATTTTGTCCAGTTTTCTCAGAACGCGACTCAAATTATTAGAGGTAGTATTGACAATGGGCTCGACATGTTGCCTAGGTTTTGAAAATGCCTCGGTGAAAGTGTGTGCATGCACGTTTAAGTATTTCGTATGTCCTTTTTGGATAGGTGTTCAATAAATTTACTTTTCATAATCATGCCTTAATAGACCGTTGTCGGACCGTATTTGGTACAAAAACGAATATGGTACAAGTTTGTACCATATTCGGCCGAATATGGTACAACTGTCTAATTGTACCATATACGTATCTGCAGTTTTGGGGTAAAATGCCTGACCGAATATGGTACAAACTTGTACCATATTCGGATGAAAAATGTACCACATTCGTTCCGAATATGATACACACTCATCATCGTAATCATCATCATCATCATCATCGTTATCTCATCATCATCATCATCATCATCATCATCATCATCATCGTTATCTCATCATCATCATCATCATCATCATCATCATCATCATCATCATCATCATCACATCAATTATCAACACCCCAATGATCATCATCGTTGTTATCTTTACCAACACCACCATCATCATCACCATCAAAACCAACATCATCATATCCATTATCATGATCGTAATGGTGATCACAAAAGTTTTTTTAGTGATGATAATGACAGCGATGTTTTCGGTCGATAATGAGGATGTTGTGATGATGATGACGACGATGAGAATATCATCATCATCATCGGCCAATAAACATCGCCATCATCATCATCACAAATATTTTGTTATCAGCATCATCATTATCATCATCGTCGGCCGATAAACATCGCCGTCATCATCATCTAAAAACTTATCATCATCATTATAACCATCATCATCGTCCGATAAACATCGCTGTCATCATCATCCCAAAACGTTTGTTATCATCATCATCATCATCATTATCATCATCATCATCATCATCACCACAATCATCAAACCCCAATCATCATAACCACTGTCATCATCATCACCACCACCATCATCATCACAATTTTTTTACCATCATCATCACAAATGTTTTGTCATCATCATCATCACATATTCATTTTACATTTTGTATTTTATAATTTGTTTCATTCAAGAGATTCAACAAACTTGTACTTTTTTCATTTATTGGTATACTGACAGGATTTTTCAAAGTAATATTGAAGAACATAGAACAGCATTTAAATTTTAATCCAACTGTAGCATTTTGACAAGACATAATATACATATATACATTCATTTTAGTAGCAGCCAAAATATCCCAAATGTGCTTCGTAAAAAGTTACCAGTAAATGAGCAAATGACAACAAATTTCCGGTAGAAGAACATAATCATCAATCACAAAAATAACATAACAGGTTTCCAAACACCGATATACATGTATATTTCACCTGTAATCTCTGTACATGACATCTATGATATCATACCAACCGATTCCACTAACACGCAAACGCAGCCATGCGTTTGCCCATTTTGGCCCCTTGATGATTTCTTTTATTGCCGAAATAAGACCGCTGTTTCTGCCCGCTCTTGTTAATAGGAAACGAACGCTAACAGGATTTCTGTTACTAGTATCTAGTCCAATATCCGGCCGAATGTAAATTCTAGGTGTTTGCAAACTCATTGACCTTATTAAATCTCTAAAGGGTTTGCCGACCTTCGCCAACACAAACTGGATTGACGGGTTTGATTGTATGCAGAACTTAAAAATTTCAACTTGAATGTGAAGTGGTAACATCAGAAATGGAAAAGTCGTTCGCTTCTGTGCCCTCCTATTGTTTATCATATCTTGAAGCTCTTTCAGGGCTGAACACACAGAGACGTCACCGTTGTCGCCAGAGTCACCGTTGTCGCCGGAGTCACCGTTGTCGCCAGACGCAGCGTTGTCGCCGGAGTCACCGTTGTCGCCGGAGTCACCGTTGTCGCTGGAGTCACCGTTGTCGCCGGAGTCACCGTTGTCGCAAGAGTCACCGTTGTCGCCAGACGCAGCGTTGTCGCCAGATGCAGTGTTGTCGCCAGACGCAGCGTTGTCGCCGGAGTCACCGTTGTCGCCAGACGCAGCGTTGTCGCCGGAGTCACCGTTGTCGCCGGAGTCACCGTTGTCGCTGGAGTCACCGTTGTCGCCGGAGTCACCGTTGTCGCAAGAGTCACCGTTGTCGCCAGACGCAGCGTTGTCGCCAGATGCAGTGTTGTCGCCAGACGCAGCGGTGTCGCCGGAGTCACCGTTGTCGCCAGAGTCACCGTTGTCGCCAGACGCAGCGTTGTCGCCTGACGCAGCGTTGTCGCCAGACGCAGCGCTGTCGCCAGAGTCACCGTTGTCATACGACTGTTCTAAGCGTGATATTATGTCCTTGTACACGCGTTGATTGATACGGATACTAACGTAATGCATGCCAAATCCTTCTGGGAAATACCCCAATGCAATTGTTCCAACATCACCATCGAACTTTCCATCTGCTGACACAATTGATGAGTGTTCTAGTCCTCGGGTAGAAACTACCAGGCACTGCAAATTATATTCTCTCATAAGTGCAATGAGCGTGAGGTTGTCGCCGTATGTCCCATTCTTAGACATATTCTTAACGTATTCATCAAATGTTTCATCATAGACAAAAGTTTCATAGAAATATCTGTTTTCTACAATGTGATGGACTGCTTCCTTACGTAAAGCATCTACGTCTTTGTATATACCAATTTTACCAAGTTGATGCGATATAGCAGCAAATTGACAATTTCCATCCGGATTTGGGTCCATGGCAATATTCACCCCATCCAACAACTGCAGATTTTCATGGTGTGTTAAAACATGATAGTACTTAGTTCTGTGATTTTGTTTCTCTGAGCGGTTCTGTTTTAATGAATGTTTTTTAATTTTTCGTTGTTTCTCTAACGCAACAGTTAGGCTAGTCATGTTTTCGACCCCAACCGATTTGCTTACGAATCCAAGTTCGGGTTTGTTCGGTACTTGAAATGACACGATATAAACACCATTTCGTTTTACTTTTTCTACCTTGCCTTCGATAACATATCTTTTGGTTGGCACCCTGGATTTTCGAAAGGGATAGCGAATTAATACTGTCTCTCCTACTTTGTACTTGCTTGGGGAAGTTGCGTTTTTCAACAGCGACCTGTAAGCCTTTTTATTTGCTCGCCGTATGGTTTTCTTTATTTCACGAGAACTATGACGTTCTTTGGTAAAAACATGACTTCTTCCGTAGTAGGCTTCAAAGGGCGTGAGACCCCCAAGAACTCGTTTGAAACTTGTGTTTATGGCATAGGCTAAATCTTGAAGCCCTTCGACCCAGTTAAATCCACGTTTACTTTTTGTTGCAAATAGAATCTTGGCCTTTATAACACTGTTTGACCTTTCACACTTGCCCTGTGATTGAGGATGATACGGCCTACTATTGATCATTTTGATGTTGTACTTGTTCAACAAAAGTTTCATACTAGGGCCTTTAAATTCCAGTCCGTTGTCACATTGGATGATGTCAGGGGCAAGGTTAACCATCAACACGTCCTCTAATGCCTTTGCAACTTCACGCGAACTCTTCGTTTTCAGGGGTTTTGGCATAACGTACCTAGAATAAACGTCCACGACTTGTAGAATATAACTGTATGTGGACCCCTTGTAGCTAACACTTTGATTTTTCATGTTAATTATGTCAATCTGCCATCTTTTGCCTGGTTCCTCTTCTGTAATTGTCTTTGGCTTTGGCTTGTTTGTAAATCTCGGATACTTCTCATGGTAATACTTGCTATTGTACAGTATTTCAAGGATAGCTTGTTCCGAGAACCCCGTGTAATTTACTTTCAGTTTGTTGTAAATAACCCTTGCTCCACATCCTTTGTTTTCCATGAACATCTTCTCAACAAATCTAGGAAGATCTTCTTTCACAAGGACTTGCTTTCCGCCACACAATAAAGAACCCCGGTCACCAAGCTCGAAGTCCTTACGTTTTCTAATCATGGCCAAACAATTATTCTCTTCAGGTGTCCGTTTCTTCAGGGACATCGAACGATCCGTTTAAACATCTTACAATAATGTCGTACTTCGACCTGGGCAAGCACCCTAATTGCTTCCTTTTTCTCCTAATTGCTTCCTTCATCTGAAATAATATAATAAGTTATTATACATTTATACTTCATTAGTTAATAGAGCTTGTATTGAACACCGCGTGTCGAAAACGAATGTCTCACGACATGAGCTGAGCTAAAATCACTCGTCTGATAGCTCCGCTAAAATTTACAATCCGAACTTCCGGGCAATATGCGCAATGAAAGTAGCAAGTACTTCATGTAAAGTTTCATTGAAATCCAACCGAATTCAAATTCAGGGGAAAAAAAGCGGGCAAACTTATGGCGGTCAACGGACATACGGTCTGTAGAAACCAATGCTACGTGGATGGAAGGGATATAAAGAAGGGGCCCTGGGGGCCTAGGTCGCTCACCAGAAGTCACGACTAGGCAGGGTTCGAAGGTCAAAGACCTATAAACTCCATAAAATTTAAAATGTTCAAATCTACAGATTACAGGAGCTCGATCTGATTTTGGTGGAAAATACACTTTCGAAAAAATGACTGTAGCTTAAATATTTTAGCAGTTTAGGAGTTACGCACCCGGAAGGAATGCCACGGACAATTGGATAGACGGACGGACAACTGCAAATGCACTCTGAGGGGGGGGGGGCATAAAACATAAAAATCAATGCATGTTAAAACATCAATGCATATTAAGACAACTGAAAATTAAAATTATGTACAGTACTTACTGTCAAGAATTTTTTTGAAGTTTGAAGAAAGTTTGGATTTCAATTCTTTCTAGTCGAAAATCACAACTTTTCTTGCCGACCGCCAAGTCAAATATGGTTACTGACTTCTGAGTAAGACTCGTGTGCAAAATTCCCGCCTTTTTAAAGCGGCACGTTATCAAAGAAAAAATCGGAAACTTCAAAGCTTTGTCGGCTTCTCAGCAATATGACGTCGGAACGACAAATCAACTTTACAAAGTAATGTTTAGGAATACAGTCACACCTGTCTAAAGCAGCCAGTCAAACATCCTTATTTTTGGAGAGATATATTCATTTAAAAGAGCTCAAAATCTCTTAAATCGGATTTTGGTGAAAATACACTTTCGAAAAAAAAAGTTTTAAAAATTTGAAAATTGTTATTAATGATCTCCACGAAAGTATCTGGCCCGCCCGGGAATCGAACCCAGGCCGCCTGCGTGCCAATCTGACGCGCAACCGACTGAGCTAGCCGGCGAAACAGTTACTCAACCAGCAAAATCCATGTAAAGTGTGGTTAGGTTAGCTGTTTCTGTTACTGCTAGTTACGACGACGACGACGACGACGACGACGACGATGATGATGATGATGATGATGATGATGATGATGATGATGATGATGATGATGATGATGATGATGATGATGATGATGATGATGATACTTTTGTCACTTCCAATATTAGGTTAATACAATGTATTTGAGTTTGAAAAAAAGTTTACACATCGGCAGACTATTTCATTTATTAAGAAATACATAATTTATGTACCATATACGTAGGCCATTTTCATTTTTATGAGTTTTTTTGGTATGTACCAGATACGTTTTGGCGAGCATAGAAAAACTTATTCCAACCGAATATGGTACAATGTTTGTACCATATTCGGTCGAAAATTGTACCATCTTCGGTCCGAGTATGGTACATTTGTACCATATTCGGCCGAATATGGTACAAATGTACCATATTCGTTTTTGTACCAAATACGGTCCGACAGACCGTCAATGGAGCATTTCAATCAGCAGACAAGTTTCAATGATATTTACAGATATCTTCATGTCTTTTAAATTTCCGCCAAGTTATTTCATCCCTTCATTTTTTTGAAATGGCAGGACAACAATATACCTATGTACAGGAATATGACATAGGAAGCACGGACTTGGCGCGTCGCATTATCTCATAATTATGAATATTCCTTTCTTCAAATTAATCTCGAACCTTTTCCTATAATGAGTTCCGTTCTGAGAAAACTGGTCATAATGCATATGTGTAAAAAAAGTGTCATCCCAGATAAGCCTATGATATCCGCACAGGCTAATCCGGGACGACACTTTCCGCCTAAACTGGATTTTCGCCAAGAAGAGACACCATTTAAACGAAAAATTCCATAAAAGCGGAAATTGTCGTCCCTGATTAGCCTGTGCGAACTGCACAGGCTAATCTGGGATGACAATTTACGCACAAGCATTATGCCCAGTTTTCTCAAAACGCGACTCTAATGACACGGCCATTGAGCAATCATAATTACAAATTCGATCTTTTCCCTCAAATGTGACCTTGACCTTAGAGTGTGAATGACACGTCCGCTTATGATGCTGAATAATTCCGCTAAGTAATTTACAAAATCTGAATTGAATTTTTTTCACAGTGATTACGAAATGGGATGGACGAAGGAATGAATGGAAGAAAATGCGCACCCCCAGAGTTTCCAACTGGTTTCATCTTCAACCGACCATAATGTAAAAGCTAAATATCGACAAACTCGAACAACGTTTATTGTTACTTATGCAAATTCCAAACCGCAAGCTAAGTAAACACTCCTTTGGACTGAAAACACACGTCCTTGTCTGAATGTATACGTCTTGCTTTGTCAATATTTGGTAATCAAAACGCGAACATGAATTAATTAATATTTTAAACACTTACGGTTTTTTAAATTCGCAGCGGGACCTGAACATCAGTTCTGATTGCCATAGATCAATCCAGATTCTCTTTTTCGGTTTATTCATTTCATTTCAACTCGTTTTTGTCTACCCTAAAGCTCCGCGTGAATTTGCTCTTTATCTCGGATTTTTATTTATTCGGAGTTTAAGCCATGCATGAAGTTTTTTAAAATGAAATATTAACAAGTATTTATGAATGTTTGATAATCCCAACGTTTTTAAACGCGTGGGGAAATTGAATTGATCTCCGCTTTATTTTTGATAGGACCATATTTTCTCCTACACTAGAACCTTGAAACTTGATAATTATGAGCATATGTGCGACGGTGACGAAATTTTGATCTGACCTCTGGGTCAAAAGTTATGGGTAAATAAATGGGTAAAATGGGTAAAAATACTCGGTTTACTTACAACATGCGACGCACATGATAACAACTTTTGACCCAGGGGTCAGATCAAAATTCCAAATAGTGCACCGTCGCACATATGCTCATAGCTACCATGTGTGTATGTTTCAAGGTTCTAGTGCTAATAGTGTAGGAGGAGATGGAGGAGAATGGGGGTTGGGGTGGGGCCCAAAATTTTGTTTTAACATAACTTCTTTATTTATTCACCAATTAGCGTGACGTCACTTTTATACTGAACATCTCTTCTTTCAACACGGGGACGACAGAATTCCATCGAATTTCTGAACCAATATGTCGTCTATTTAAAAGTTTACCAGTCGTGAAATATTTAGCACGACTTTGAAATAGTGTTTACAAAAAGTCGTGTCGCGCTCGACACTATTCGTACTTGTGAGAAAAATGTAATAATCAGATGATTGTCGATGTGTCAGACCTGATGTGACAGACTTAAATCATTGCATATATATTAAGAACATGCCATACGAACCTATTTGTTTCAATAACTGTTAAAGGCCTAATATTTTGGTGAAAACATGCATCACTTACATAAATATCGATGCACCGCGCAACACTGATTATAAACACCGTATTTATATTCCGTGTAACTGAAATTCGTGGCACCGCTAACTTTTGCACATGGTTTTAAATGATAAGCTAGAACGAGCCATCGTGAGCTAAATTTATTTACGATAATCTTCCATTTATCACAATTACATGTCCCAGAATTGATCTCGAAAATGATGGCATGCTTGCACCAAAAATGGTTCACCGGTATCGATTGTCTTGCTTTACAGTACGTGGAGGGCACATGTTTAAGTCTCATGTTTCAATTTATCAACATGTATATTGTTGTTGGTTGTAAAATACAATCATTATTGATAATTATTTTTTATTGATTTCAGATTCATAATCCGTAAAAAATTGTCCAGCTACGATTATGGAAAGGTATAAGCAAATAATTGTGTAAAACTAACCGAAGGAAATAATAACTTTAGTTATGTATAGAGTGTACCGCGTGATGTTGCATTGGTTAAATTTACTAAAATATGAATTTGGTGTTTGTGGCCAAAACCAAAGATATATACCAAAGATGCTCTCAACTACTTTTATCAGAAACAAAGGGGCTACAATTATAAAAAAAACACAACTTTTTTGAGACTGTCTATAGATTCTTGTGAGTGCATGTCTCCCTAGACAAGACATAACAGCGCGGCCCGTTTTAACGAGATGTAAAGGGTTCGAATCATATATAGTTATTTCCGTCACGTATTAAAAAACACCATTGAAAACCAAATAGTTTCAAAGTACATTGCTTTGAAACCGTTTGTACACTTGTTTACCATCGTGGTTCAAATTATGAAGCAATTATTTGACTTTTTTTAAAAAATATTTTGCTTTATATTTGTTAACAATTATGACCCCAAACTTACCACAATTTTTCTAATTAGAATAGGTTTATTATACTTTCAAGCACTGAGAATAGTTGAGCACACTGTCTTTCGACAGCTCTTGTGGTATAATACAAGCCTTTGGTGCTATATTTTCAGATCTTGCTGGAACGTGCGATGAGTGGCGTAGATAGTGATGAATTGATGCCTGATGATACAGTTTGTTCCCTTAACAACGACACATGTGTAGATGATCTGTCAGCGGAAACTTGTTGTTACATACCAAATGAATAAAGTAACAAAAGTCATAGCATAAATTTGCCAAGTGTAATTTTTGAAGAAAACCTGGTACTAGCTGTGTGACTTTTTCAGTCATGTTTTCTTAACTGCTATTTTGAAATTATTTCTTTCTTGTTGATCGTGCTTTTTTTTTCGTTTGTGTGGAGCATTCACAATATTGTCAAGTAGGCTGGGCGGCACTGATCATTTGGTGTCTCAGTGACATACGTGGAGCTGGTACATGCCGGTTGACGGTCGCCTGGAGATGCGCTGGTATCATCTTCAGCACCGGGAGGAAAAAGTCTCCTTTTCTTGTTCTGTTTTTTGTTTGTTCAAACATAAATTTGAACGTCTCTTCATTCTGAAAGAAGAAATATCAGAATAAAGCGGTGCCAAAAAATCATAAAGATGCGGTGCTTTTACGGACATTGTTGAGCGTTGTGCATACTTCTTTAATATCAGTGTTGAGCGGTGCATACTTACTAACACGTGTAAATGTAAGAATCACAGTTATTTTCAATAAAGCATGTCATAATATGTTGTAAATTGATTCTTTTACAATAAAATACCGTTAAACAAAAAATCCTTCTTTTCAAATGTTTAAAATCTGCTAAAAATACGATTTTTCGCGTCATGAAAGTCACTTCTTTCACGACATGCTCAAATTGTTTTCAATATTTTGAAGTTAATAGCGACTCAATTTTGATGTGGTAAATGGCAATTAGATGAAAAGTATACACTTCGTTCGATGGAATATCTTTTGAATATCAACGTTCCTTCTTTTATCGTATTTTCTTTCATTTCTGGACTCGCCAAAACGTTTGCGGCTATGTTTTTGACAGAAGGAAACGGTGCTCTTGTCAGAAGTATAAAATTTCGACGGTGAGCGGAAAAGTTGTGGTATTCGCCCTATCATCGTGAATTTGCAGGTTGAAATTGTTTATATTCTTTAGATGCGTGGTCGCGTAAAAAGTTAAGTATACATGATTTAATTCGCAATTTATTTACAAAATCGATAACAAATAGAGAAAATATATAGTTGTTTCATTGGATCATAAAATGAATGTAAAATTATTTATTTAAAAAATTAGCGTTTCGATATTCTTATTGCGTTTCGATATTCTTATTGAATCTGTTTCCCCAGAGTATGCTGTTCTATTAATAAATGTTTAGGTGGCGATGTTCTCATTATAGATCTTACACGGCCGAGAAACACTAGCTAGGCCTTGGCAAAGAGAGCTGTTTGAAATCGTGAATGCGTTCATTGTAGACTATTTATTTCAGAAAGCTATGTGGTCAATGATTTATGGAGATTTCTATCAAATTGCCAAATGCAAAATTTGATTTAATTAATTCGGACCTACTGGAGGGAAACGTCCATTAAATTCCATTGGCTTTCTGAGTAGTTTGTGATAAGTCAAATGGGACATTAAACAGCTACGCCGAATAAGTAGCAGAGAAATGATCATGACACAAAAGGTTTTGGTTACAATACTAAGTCTAGCCTTACAAAAATTTTAATAACTCCTATACAAGTTCATGTTTATTAGCGTTATTAAAAAAATCAGTAGGTAATCGACAGGAGTGTATTGACATTTAAAGGGACATTCTCACAAAGTTTCGTTTTTTTAAAAACATGTGTAATGTTATGTTTTTAACTAACACATATTTAATATTTTGAAATGTGTGAACGCTATTTTACTTATACAATTGTATAAAACAATCGATAGAAAAGTAAAACTTACATTTTTTTAAATATATTTATTCCCGAAATCAATTTAAGGTTAAGCATAAGGGATTCGGTCGCGAATCCATTTGGCTGTTCTGGTCTTAATTTTTATTGTTATACTTATTGCTGTTTATTTCAAATGTTTGAATATTTAAAAAATGATAACATAAAATTTATGAAGAAATATATAACATGACTGTGCTTTTAGGTAAAGTGGCAAATCAGCGTCGACCATATAGTCAATCGGCCGTTGTAACTGATCTGCATTCATGTGTCAAATAAGAACTGCAATGCTCACCATGAGAGGTTATTCAGCATTTTGTGCAATTTTGTTCGTGATTATTGGTGAGTTTAACAATTTTGTGCGTGATTATTGGTGAGTTTAACTGCAATAATTTAATCAACGCTTTACTAATCACATTGTGATCGGGACTATATTCTGTTTAATATGAACAAAGAGAAAATTACGGTTTCGGTAGGCTATTGAACTATTAAACACGATTGATTCGACAAATTCTTTCGATTGATCAAGATGGATAAAAAAACATAATAGGAGAAAACCAACACATTTTGCTTGTATTATAAGTTTTTAAAAAGACCTGTTTAGTGACAACAATTTAGCAATTACTCAAAAGCATTATATATGTATCTCTGATAGTTGCTCTGTTACAAAGTAACTGTGCATGTTTGTAATACGTAACGTTGTTGTCATTTTAATATGAAGCGTAATGTGTATAGTTATGCGCATAGCAATGCCCATATGAATGTTTGTTTTCACTAATGTAATCTGTTTGCTAGCAATTAAACTTATGATTGAGTTCTAGCTTCATCATAATTGGGAATGTTATATTTTTGTTAGGTTGATAGTTGCAACATTCATTGTAGATGTATGCATTTCCTAAGCGTTAGTATTTGTAATAGCCAGTTAAGCAATTGTTCAAGTTCTTAGTCTAGCTCTGGTACTGCATAATGAAGGTTTTGAAAAAGAAGTTTGATTTTAGTATGATACACATGACAGACGTTTGTTGAATCTTTTTAGCGCAGAGCAATGTGGTCTCCATCTGACAGCAACTTCAGTAACTGGCATGTTGTGTTCGTTAACAAATAGTTATTACAAAAGCGAAATTGTTTTGTTCTCCAAACCCACAAGTATTACATTCATTGAAACTTTGCTTATGTTTTCGTGGTGTGCATATCATATTTCCCTTTCCAGACCGCCATTCGGGGGGAATTTTAATTGTTATAAACAAACGTCATAAATGAACTCTATTTGTTTATCATCAAGGATAACTCAAAGACGCAAAACTATTCATTTTTTTCATATTCCAAATATAATTGAAAATATCCCGAGCTATGTTCTCATAGCTTACCATAAAAATACTTAAAGCCAAATCGATGGCTCGTACGTTATGTTAATTGATTTTGAATAAAGCGGAAACTTTAACAAGTCAAAACCTTAATCGTTTGTTTTTCAAATCAGCGCATTATAGGTAAGATTTTCATAACGGAATGTATTTTGTTTGTGTAATTTTTTTATTATCAGTACTCAGTTTAAGTTTGTTGAATACTATATATATATATATATATATATATATATATATATATATATATATATATATATATATATATATATATATATATATATATATATATATATATATCATAATCATAATTACGCACACATTTAAAATTGTCATACATTCATTTTCAAATAAAATCACAAGGAAACTTAATATCCATTCAAAAGATTCTATAATGAACGTTTATCTTTCGTCCAGTTGGGTTCCGATTGTTACGATTGCAATAGTAATCACGCTCGGTGTGCTGTTGACCTGGTGTTGCTGCAGGCGGTGTCGCCGTAATCAGTGAGTGATAATCCAGTACGGATTACCACGTGAGTACATTTTCCATTGTCAGCTAATTTCCGCCAACAGAAATAAAACGAAAGAGAAATTAAATCTATAGGTGTTCTTTGTTTCCTTAATTAAAATCTTAAAATTTTTATTTCAAAATAATTATGGGGACTTATACTTAGACAGCGGTTGTTTAAAACGGTTTTATACGTTGAGTGTTGATTTCGGTCGTTTTTCAGAGAGCACCATACTAGTGGCTCAGCAACAGAACACGAATGTTATGCACGCGGGGTACGACCAGCGATGAAGACCGGGTCAAACGGAGATGAACGAAAAGTGTGGAACATTTCTTAATTCTTTTAAACATCCCTGTGAATATCGTTGCTTTAGACTTCTTATGTGTTTCACTTTTGTTATTTCTAATGATATGTTGTTTTCATTACCATCTCACAAGTCATTAGCACGTTTTCACCAAAATTATCTTCATTCTATGTTGGATCTCTTTTTTAAATGTATCTTAATTCAGTTTCCTATTTAATATATATATATCAATTTACCAGGGTGAAGAATCAACGGGGTTTTCAGGGGTTTACACACGGGCTGGACAGATTGTAAACACGACGTTTAAAACTTTTTTTGCAAATATCTCAAGTTATTGAAATACATTTGCAAAAATCTATAGTGCTTAAAAGACATTTTGTCTTGCAGTTTGAACCGATATCTTAAGGTATAAGAATAAATCCTTGAATACGTCTGAAATCGGTGACAAAATAAAACGTTGCGTGAAACAAAACCGTGTACAATGAATGCAGTAAAATGGATTTTTTAACAAGAACACTTGCTTATTATATAAAGTAATTCTGATGTAGTTCACATTGCCATAAGCAGCATACAAATCTGTCTTTAAACACTGGTGGAAATTCTTAAGAAAACTTGTTTTAAAAAGTTGTTTGAAATAAAGCACCACTTACCGTCGTCTTAAAATCCAGTAAAGTTAAAAGATGGAACCCCGAAAGGTCACGTGATCCTGCACCTTGTTTACGCCGAAATAGAACGATATGAGTGTTCATCAGGATGTCCAAAGTACCATATTCGACCCTACGTATAAACATTTAATCCGATGCTCTTGAAGTTCAGCCGATACAACTAACTATTAATTTAATTATCTGGAAAAAACACCCAACCAAACACAAGTTTCATTACTGAGTGTACATTATTTGGTGGTTCCACATATCATGACTATTTGGCGGATTTCTAGATTGTTAAAATGATTTTAACTGTTAAGATTTATTTCATAATAAAATACTTATCATAATTGTTATTTTGTGATAATGAGCTTTTGTTTAAGCTCTTGTATCTTGTACAGGTACAGTTAAATTCGTTGGTAGCCATAGCACCGTGGCCATTACAAAGGAAAAGAACTTTCGCACGTGCATCTAAAAATTCTGTCCTTTTTAATTACTAAGGACATTATTTAAGAAATATTTGAGCGTAAATCAGATGTAAATCAATGTAAAACACACCATTAAGTTTATGATAATTTCAAACCACAATTTAATGAGATATAAGCATTTAAGTTGTCACACAACAATTATGTTGTTATTAATTTATTATGTTCCGTTTTTATACACTCGTATTTAAGAAAGTCTTTGCAAACGTCAAATATACTTTTTTCATCAATATACTTCTCATCCTTGTTTGATCTCGTCACTTGTATTCCGCTAATTTCTTTTGAAAACTATGCAATCCCATCTGAACTTTCGTTTGTCTTATAAGGCATACGTAACGAGTAAAATAAGTTTCTTTTAAACGAACATCCATTATATGCGGAAAGTGTCATTCCAGATTAGCCTTTGCGGAATACACAGGTTGATTTGCGACGAAACTTGACACACATGCAACACACAGGGTTTGCGTGTGGCTATGATATTAATTTCCTGAAAAGCCAAGTTCTTTCAGTTTATGTATAAAACCTATGTGTCAAACCCTTTCGAAGGCTTTACTAATGTCGCAATAAACGATACAGGTAGATTGTTTTTCATCAAACGATTTACATATTTGGTTATACATGTCATTGAGTTGGTAAACAGTAGAATGACCTGGTAAAAAACCTGACTGATTCTTGTATATAAGATGATTTGTGTGTAGGTAGTTGTTGAGGTATTTGAAAACAACCCTTTCGAATACTTTTCCAACACAGCTTATATGGGAAATAGGTCAATAATTCGAAGGGATAAATTTTTCACCTTTTTTAAAGAGAGGCATATCGTTTGCTTCGTTCCAGAAGGATGGAAATAAGTTTTCATGTATCGATCTGTTAAAAATAATTGTTAGTGGCTTACAAATTGATTTCGATGTTTCTTTGTATAGTTTAAGACTAATACCATCAGGTCTATTAGCTTTTCAATGTCTAAGTTGCATAGAACATCGATCACGTCTTGTTTAGAAACAAAAATGTCGTCAAACGTGTTACGTGTTTTTCGGCGTAATTGTGGTACGTCATGATCGCGTTCATCAATTGTAGATATTAATACAAAATAAGTATTTAATGTATTTGCCTTTTCAATGTCAGTTACCGAATACGATTCATCTGGGTTCACCAGCGGATGGATACTATTAATATTGTGTAATTGTTCATCTCCACTGCCTATTGGCAGACATTAATAAACCGACTCTAATTAACTATTGTTACATGAATAATACTTACTTCTTTCTTACTGTTTATAAACTGTATGTTTATTCAATAACCATTGCTGTTATGTATTTCTTATACACCATTGTTGAAATGAAATGTTGTTAGTGTGTAAAATTCACGTTGTCACTTTGTAAACTATTTCTTGTGTTATAGACGATGTACCATGTACAAGTCTGAAATAAACTATATATCTATCTATCTATTAAAACTATTTGCATTTTCTTTAACTAGCATTTTTACCGTTTTCCAATATTGGCGTGGATTAGATTTTCTAAAATCGTCTAGCCCAATTTCAAGAGTATTAAAAGAAGCATTCTTTAGCATGTTTTTCATATTATTTACTTCGTTTCGTAGATGTTTATATGCTGACAAATCAGAAACTTTACTAGATTTGATAGCATCACGCTTTTGTCTGTCCCTATGGCGGGATGTTTTACGTATTGATGAGTTATACCAGGGACGATCGTTTGGTCGAATAGTGACACCGGAAGACGGAATAAACTGGGTCGCTAATTGAAGAAATACATTTGTAAATCTGAGTACAATTTGGTTTATATCACCCGTGTGTAAAAAGGACCAGTCGTATGACGTTATTGCAGCATTAAGCTCTCTTAAATTCGCATACTGGTAGCGCCATATTTTTCTTTTGTAAGGAGCATTTTTGGGTAAGTCAATATTAATAGATATGTATGTACCACAATGACCACTAATTGATTTATCATTCCAAAAATTCCTAAATGCAAATGTTGCAATGTGTTTGTTAAAGCGATGGGATCTATTAGTGTACTAGTACATTCGGTCACTCTGGTTGATTCGTTAATTTCGTTAGATAAGTTATTTAAACAAAGATTATCTTTAAATTTGTGGTTGGAGGGATTTAATTGGTTTTCATTAATATCGCCAAAAATAATTATATTGTCATATGCTTGATCAAGGCACGTTTCAAATGGATCCCGACATTCAGAAGCAGTATGAATGGTTAGTATTATCTTTTCGAAAAATACAATCATGATCTTCTTAGGATAGACTTTCATTAATGAGGTCACCTGCCAGTTTCGTTTCTGTAAAGCATATTATGTCGAAATCTAAGAAATCGTCACGAATATATTCAAACTTGTTTCAAATACTTCTTATGTTTTGATGGAATATTGACAGGCTGCATTATTGAGGGGTTACATAAGTTCAATGACACCCGACAGTTACAATAGCAATAATATTGTGTACCTAATGGTGGATAGAGTACATGCAAGGTCGTCCACACGAAGATGTAAAGTAATGGAGTTTAGATCTGCCAATATAATAGGACGGTGCTGATAATTGTATACATTTTGTACTTTATTTAGCACGCATATAAAGTGAAACCATGCGTACATAGTAAACATATAGCGCCACCTGAACAGATGCAAACTCTTTGATGTAACACTGAAAATAGATGCTATTATGTTACGATACAAGTATTTCCATGGATGAACATGTTTAATGTAAGTTGTAAGATATCGCTGCAAACATATATAAAAGCCCCCAATTGTTGATCGATATTGCGTTATGTCAATCATCTATGTGGGTAAAGATACACACTAAGTAAAATCATCAACAATATAACCTTTAGATAAGAGCAAGAGACAGGGTGTGGGTAAACAACACAAGTGGAGCTTTCTGGTACATTAAGCATTATAAAAGAAAATACAATTACAGCTAGTTTGCATCGCAGAACAAAAAGAGAAGACGAAAAAAGAAAAAATATACAAAAAAGTACAATTAATACAATTGTACATTTTTAATCGGTGCTAACGGACAAGACAATCAAAAGGCGTTCGTGTTAAAAACAAACTACAACAACGCAAAATCTACGATGGAAAACTGCCGTAAATACTTCGGATTATATTCTGAATCGTGCATTTCTTGAAGGAGCTTATTTTAATTGCCAAACCAGAGGGGTATTGATATTGTCCTATTGAAAAGCTTAGCTTTGAAGAAAGCCTCTTTCATGCTATAAATTACAATTTGCAAGATTTTAAATTTATTGCAAACGAAACTGATGAGCTTATGAATATATTTTATTTTCATGACAACACAAATAGCATAGAATTAACTACATGACGACTGTTTAATACAAGCTAAATTGAAATGTGTTCCTTTCATTTTGTGGTGTTTTTATTTATTTTTGATTATAGAGTTTCCATGCGTATATTCAAACATGGTTTAAAACGATATTTATAATGTATCAATCATTTGCTTGAAGCAACGTGCCGTGCCGATGAACAACAATATGTCTCAAAAACAAAGTGATAAACCAATAAATCAGTTCTTTTGACGTTATAAATCGGGATATATTTTGACACTTCTGTTTGCTTTACCCACGGAAACAATAACATGAGATCTGAGTGCGCTTATCGTTGACAGTATTTGCAAATGCTTGATAAGATGAAAACTTTTGTCTCTTTATTAATGTTCTGTAGACCAAATTACATGATTCGTCGCTCGCCAGAATACCGAATTTAAAAATTTTAATTTATAATTTATTTATTGATGAATTCTTTGAGTGTTAAAATGATGTTTTAAACACATTTTCGTATAAATGTCATTTAATGTATTTATTTTCATTATGTTTAGCATTTTTATAGGCTGAAAGTATTATCATAACGAGATGAACGCAAACATACTAAGTTTCCCTTCACACAAACCCGATATCTTGAAGCAAACATAAAAAAACGCGCAACCTTTAAACCACTGAGGCTCTTCAAAAGTTTTGCAGTGTATTTCAAACGCAATCTAATATACCTTTAATATATCGATGCGAAACGTTACATAAGATTAATAATTTCAGCTCTTTTGATTGATAAACGAACATATATTTTAAACCTTTTTTTTCTACGTAAGACATGTTTTGTGCCTGTTTGAATATAATGAATACAATAATAATTATTTATTTTTGAATACGTATCATCTTCACGTTAAATTGACAGTTGCCAAATGGTGAAAAGTTCCTTTAATGTTGTTGTTAATCTAAAATCTTTAAGCTTAGGCTTAAAAGGTAATGTCCTTTGTTTTCACTAACATCGAAAAGAAAGTTAGGGTAGATTGGTATGCCGAACTTATCTATTGTTAACTTTTACATTTCCTGAGTTTAATACAAATTTGCAAAAATATGCAATAACATTAAGAAATCTTCACATTATTTTTTATTTATTGTTTTGCCAATTTAACGTTTAGTGCGCGGATATCATGTAATGAAGCTAAAATTATCACAAAATTGGTAGTAAGTTTATTAAAAATGATTATAAATTATTAGTTAGTTTTGTTTGTGTAAACATTTCAAGCATTTTACAGTTCAATATAATCAATGCATTACAATATCTTAACATGTTAAGTACAAATACAAATACTACGATATAGCTAACCTTGTAACTTCAAGTGTAAATGGTGCCTTTATCACAGTTCTAACTAATATAAGGACATGATGTATACACAGGATAACCCGTAAAGCCTAGACATGTAAACATGAATAAGCTTATTTCCAACGGGGTCCCTGGATTTTGTTAAACAGGTCTTATAAGTGACTATAAATATATAGTTTGTTTCAGTTCTTAAGATAAAAACGACATGATCTTTCAATTATTTCTTTTACATATTAAAAAAGTGAGACTTACAAACGTTGACATGATAATACACAGACTCATACAAATTAGCATAAAAATAAGCAATTTCATAAAATAAAACAAATCTAAAAGTAAAAATACATGGAATTCTCGTCTTCCTTCATTTTATTTAATAGATGTTTCCTAACAAGTTTCTTAAAAGTAAATTTCGATTTGATGGACTTTATATTATCAGGTAATGAATTCCAATCCTTAATATCATTGTAGTAAAATTAAGAACTAGTAAAGCCATCAACTTGAGGTACATAAAAATTTAATCTTGATCTATTCCCATATTGATGAACATCTGTACATTTGACAAAATTGTCTTTCATATAAGTCGGGCATTTATTGTTGAAAATCTTATGGATATGGTGAAGTCGAAGTTGCTTGTATCTTTGCTCAATGTTCAATAAACCAAGATCTTCAAAATTCGATACACCAAGTGATGTTCTACTATGGGAATTGTTAATAAAACGAACCATTTAATTTTGGACTATTTGTAGCTTGTGCTTGAGCTGTTTCGTAAGCCCACAATACCACGAAGAGGATGCATAATCAAAATGGCATTGCATTAAAGAATTACATAAACTTATTCTAAGACTTTTATTTAAGAAAGCACTTTGTCTATATAAAAATTTAAGTCTAGAGTTAACCTTCTTGACGATATTATTTATAATAGAAGTACCAGACAAATCAGCATCCAAAATCGAACCAAGATATTTTACATGCGACTGAGATTTTATAACATGATCATTACATTGTATATTAAAATTGTCCACCTCAGTGAGTTTACGTTTCGAACCAAAAATAATACACTCTGTTTTGCTTAGATGGAGGGATAGCTTATTGTCTATTAACCACTTACTACAGGACTCGAGCTCTTTGCCTAAAACTTGACTACTGGTACTAGGATCTTTATGTGAATACAACATTGCACTATCATCAGCATAGAGTATTAGTTTACAATTGGATGATATACTTGTTTTCATATCAATAATGTAATTCAAAAACAAGAGAGGACCCAGTATACTCCCTTGGGGGACTCCACACACAACCGATTCGAAATCCGAGTTAGCGGCATTAACATGCACAGACTGCGTCCTATCAGTTAGGTACGAGCGAAACCACTCCACAGACTCCACTCCCATCGCACGAAGCTTTTGACACAGTATGTCATGATCTACAGTGTCGAAGGCCTTCTGTAGATCCAACATAATCATACCAGTGAACAGGCCCTTAGAGGTCTGTCCACGTATATGATCCGACAGGTGAATAAGACAGGAGTCAGTGGAGTAGTTCCCCCTGAAGCCACTCTGATACTCATACAACAGACCTTGCTTCATTAGAAAGGATTCCAACTGGTTGTATACAGCTCTCTATAAAAAATTTGAAACAATGGACAAAATGCTAACCGGTCTATAATTAGAAACCTCGGACCTATTGTCTTTCTTAAACAGTGGTTTTACCTTAGCACTTTTTAAATCAGTGGGAACTACATTGTTAACAATAGAGCTATTTATCAAAAATGTAATATGAGTTTTGATATAAGGAGCAGAATCTTTAAAAAAATCTGGCCGAAATTTCATCTAACCCAGTACTCTTTGAACAATTCAATTTGCTTAACTCTTTGTAAACAAAATCTTCAGAAACTGTATTGTTTCAGCTTTAAAACATAGTTTGCCCTCTATTTTTAAAACAACATGTGACGAGGATTTATTATTATTGCTATGACCTAACGATTTTAAATGAGATCACGAACTTTTAGGATTGTGTTTGTTTTCTTCTAATTGATCACAAATATATTCTGCCTTTGCTTTCTTCACAGCTCTTTTGACCTTATTTCTATATGAACAAAACAAATGAAAAAAATCCTTATTATTAGTTTTCTTAAATTTGTACATAAAATAGTCCCTATTTTTAATTAATTCTAAAATATTCGAATCCATCCATGGCTCTGTTCTCTGCTTTAATCGAACTTCTTTGGTTGGAACTATATTATTCAAAACTGTCAAAAATGTGTCTTTGAAAAATAACCAAGATTCTTGTACAGTGTCAGCAGTAAACATACAATTCCAATCACAATTGTAAAGTTTGTTAATAAAATCTTCTACAGTATAATTTTTCATACACCGAACATGAACTGTGTTATGCTTACTTATGTTTTCTTTTGTAGTTTTTCTTGTACAATATACTGGCAAATGGTCACTAAGATTTATGGGTAAAGTACCAGAATGAGAAACTTTATTACTTTGATTGCACAAGATATGATCTAAAATCGATGAAGTTGTTTCAGTTATTCTAGTAGGATGACCAATCAGTTGTTTCAGGTTCAACATTTCTTATAAAAGTTCATATTTTTAAACAGTGAACACATTTTGTTTTTAAAACAAATATTTAAATCACCTAAAATAAAGTTTATATATGGTAAACTTATCAAAAACACAGTATGAAATACCCAGTCTGAAATACCCAAAACAGTATGGCACAAAACAGCACACAAATTAATTCACCGTATGATGCAATTTTGAATACAGAAAGCGTATTATACTTCATTTCTCTCACGTGTACATCGATATAACATGAAGAACATACAATATCCATAGAACAATATTTAACGTTTTTGTTCCCTGAGATGTGGTACAGTTAAGTATAGAGGGAAGTACTCACGCAATATAAATCACTGTACATAGTCAGGATGAATTGTGAGAGTGAGTTGAGTCGCAAATCTGAATCTTCACATATCAAGGAACCTACTTACTCGTTTTTCTAACGAGAAATTAGACCGAGGTGAAGTTTACTAGTTGCTGTGCACAGGACACTTTAAGATCAAGAATCGTCTTTAGAACACGCCGTCTCCTGTTTCTCGCACTATACTCTGTAACTATAACAATTCAATATTTTATACTTAAGACATATCCACGGTATTCACTGTTATATTAGTGTCTGTTAAACAAAATAACATTATAAAGAGGACCCATAGCATTTAAAGAAAGACTTGAATACTGCCACGGTTGCCGTGGGTCATGATAATATTGGCATTTCGGCTCTTCGGATGAACAGAAGACTACCACCTATCCCAAGCCCACCCACAAAAAGACAAGTGACTACATTTGCCTCTGTCTCGAATGATGATGAAGATACTGCTGTTGGTCGTAGTCGTGTGGTCCTGCAGTCCGTGGTTACTTGTTATGTTCAGTTCGTGGGGCAAATGGGAAGAGCTGAGACAAGGTGAAGACAGATCTCCACATCCCTCAAGCTACAGATGTCAGTGATCCACATATAAGCTCCAATTCCATATCCCCTTATAAAGTATCTAACAGGTAGCGTGCCTGGTAGTAGAACAGCAAACCAAAGGCGGGCAGAAAAATGTTCGCCTTCCACTGAATTGAGGACAAAGAAAAGAGTTTAAAGTGTGTAAGCAAAAGCCGTCCTCTGAACATACTGACACATACAATACCACGAGTCAACAATGAGTCTCTCTAGCAGAATGAAGCTTTGAAAAATGAGGTTGTATAAACAATTGGTGGAACTAATGACATTGATGCAACCTTTATAATATGGTGGTTTGAGTAATTCATAAGAGTTGCTTAAAACGTGACATGTTTGCCATTAATTTCAGCAACGTGGTCTTGAAAGTGACGTTTATAGTTTCACTTTTTGCCGCGTTTTTTTTAAAGTTATTTTCGGGTTATGGGGTACGTCAACAGCTCGTCCAAGTTTTCGTCTTAGACAGTCCGTTAGACATCAAGAAAAAAATGGAAATCATATTGTGGATGATCTCTAGGCAAACTTGATATCAGCTTAGCTTGGGAACTGACACTTTGGCGGAATGGATTAAAATTTAAAAACAATTGTGTGTTACAACTGCGCGAAAGTCGGTGTCTTCAGTACAGAAAATTCCAAACGTGTTCGGATTTTCCTAATTAAGTTGCACACTACCTTCCCGGTTTTAATGAGTTTAAACTTATTGATTAGGGAAGACTAATTAAATAAAACTTTAGATGATCAGTGAATTGTTTTAATTTTATCGACTGTCTTCAAACACGTGTGTATGTTTTGTTGTGTTTTATTGGTCATATTCAGTATACTACATTATTTTAGAGGACTTGCTTATATCAAATTGACCTGGCGATCAGAAGACGTATTGTAATTTTTGATACAGTTCGTGGTTAGAAGAAATCATGTTACGATGAAATGATTTTTTACTTATGTTTGAGGAATAAATAAACTAAAAGATAAAAAGCCAATTAAAAAAATCACAATGTCATAGCATAAATATAGCGCGCACACTTTTATTGAAACAGCAATCACTTAGACATCAACATAGTGAAACAAACTGGAATTTGTGTACCATGCTATAGATTTATAAACACAATAATATTTTTATAATTCGAAAGGTAATACCCTTAATTAGTTATTTGAAAGGAAACCAAAAGCTTGCTGTATCGTTGATCATGTGTCATTATTTCTTTTATCAACGTGTTACATGGTATCAAATAATGTGGGCATATAAAAATGTTTTTCAAGATCTTGTCAAACTGTAACAGAAAATTATTCTAGTAAATTAAATTATTTAAACGAATAACAAACTTGATTTTATGCTAAAAAAACTGAATATATATTAACATTGTAATGAACGTTTTTAAATAATGTTTAATTTCCAGTCGAAAACTCAAGTGTGTACATAATACCAATACAGACCTTCAGAAATAAGTTGCGTTATGATCCTTTTTGGCAAAAATGCCCTTGTATCTTTGAAATTTAATAACATGTGTGAAAAGACTAGCAAAATGTAACTCTCAATGTCCAATGTTTACAAAACGGAATGTCTGATCATCTATGTCCTATGGACTTATATCCAGACCAACGAATTTGGCTATTATTTTTTATTAAGTGATCGCTTGCGGATCTTTTAGTGATGGTCAAACCGGGCGGCGGTGTTAAAAAAATCTGTGAAAGCGCCGTGAGATCGCCGCGAAGTGTGTAAACTAAGTAAAACATTATTCTATGGCGCTAACACAGCGTTCTCACAACGTCTGTGCGGCGCCACGCAAACTCGGATATGTGGCACTGTCTTTGAACGCGTTCAAAACGATCGCCACTAATTAACATTCTATGAGTTGACACTGCCCCAGTGTAGTTTTTGTGTTGCTGGCGATTGCACCTCGGCGTTCTTCAAATTCAAGGACTCCGTCTAAGCGAAACGCGAAATCCAACCAGATGTTAATATGGTTTACTAAAATGGAGTTTGTGGCGACTAATGTATTGAACATTTATCCTCCGCTGATAGAATTTTGTTTTATCAACCTCAAGCCGGAGTTAGCTTTATCCTTAAGATAAACAAAATAATAATCACTATGCATTGCGATTTTTTCCAAGCGAAAGAAAATAATTAACAGTAATCGGTGTCGGTATGTTCTTCATTACTTCAGTATACGATGCCATGAACATAAGTCAATGGCTAATGCGCACTTTATGTTTTTAAAGATGTTATCATAAGAGGCAAATCCTATGGAAGATATTGCCAATGAAACAATAAAAAGACATACCGTGCGGTTTAAAACATACACACATGAATTGCCGTTTGTTATTCCTGAAGTATAGAAACACACTATTTATCCATGATTTTTTTAAATCACAATGGCGAATTGGTTGTTTATTTCAAAACTTTCTAACCAACGTTATTTTTATTTCATTTAGTGATGTGTAACATCATTTATTTGAAAATATAAGTACAATCGTTGTTCATTTTACAAATTTAAATTCCATTACAAAAATATAATTAAGAATACCACTCTGTTTTTTTTAATAAAACAAAAAATTCGTTTTTAAACGTTTTTTTTATCTGTATTATGAAAAATTAGGTTGAGCATAAATTTTGCTTCATTATATTAGTAAATTTTCCTGAAACAAACACATGCATAACAGTTTAGACTGTTCACCAAGCATCCATGAAATAAGTGTTTTATTACCTGATCAAATTTCCCACATACAAATAACAGCAAACTAAATATTTATTTACACACAACAGTAATCGATAAAATAAATACTTTTGACTGTTTAACTGTAAAATGACGTCATTTTTTCGACGAAATGACGTCATTATTCCAGCGGGCAACAGTTCAAACGTTGACCGGTCAACAGTTCGATATTCAACGGTAACAGTTTAAAACATTGCAAATTTCTTTTTCGACGAGGAAATAGCAAAAAATAATTAATTATCATTTATATAAGACATCAGGTAATAATATACACTTATTTCATGGATGCGCGGTGAACAGTCAAAACTGTTTCCCAAGGTATCAGGGATGACTTTGGTACTATTGCCCGAGGCCGAAATCACCAAGCATCCATGAAATAAATGTTTTATTACCTGATCAAAATTCCAACATAGAAATAAAAGCAAACTAAATTTTGATTTACACACAACAGTAATCGATTAAATGAATAATTTTGACTGTTTTACTGTAAAATGACGTCATTTTTTCGACGAAATGACGTCATTATTCCAGCGGGCAACAGTATATAAATATTACATGTCTGACAAGGTGACAGTAAATTTGTCAACTTGAGGAAAAACTGTCAACCGAGGCGAAGCCAAGGTTTACAGTATTTTTCCGAAAGTTGACAAATTTACTGTCACCCTGTCAGACATGTAATATTTATTTTATTATACCGAACAAACTATTCAAACAGGAGCATTTATATGAATCATAAACAATTTTAATATTCAATAATTGCATTTAATTTTAGCAATGAACAACAATTAATATATTGAGTGGTTCAGCACCCAATTGTATAAACGCTGGTTAAAGTTACCGCTCAGTAACTTTCAAACCTTTGTAAGTTTTCAATTATTCAGGTTTAGTAACCTTCAAAGTAACTCGATTGTATAAACACGATATACCGCTACGTAACCTCACCGCGCAAAGTTGAATTTAACCACCGGCATAGAGATGTGTAAAGTATAAGATGGTAAAAATAGCACCACACTGGAATTCGGAATGTGCCATTTTGTACACGGGTATCATCCACTAACTTATCCGTTGTGTAATGGAATGTTTTCCATTCTTTGTGTATTTATATATTAAATTATTTTCGTGTACAATAAGAGCATAAACTATAGACAAATAAAACCTTGTGCAAGTTTAAACATATGTTTGTATGCAGGAATCTGCAAACGCAACCGAGTTTACAAACGGCTATTATTTCATAAACTGCTCCGGGTTATTTGAACAGCATGAATGAATGTAGAGTACATGACGTAGCGTGTGACGAAGAAGAAAGTTTATCGTGTTCATAAACTAATTTGAATATAGTAATACTGTAATAGGATGCCATAAGGGTCTTAATTTAATTATGCTAAACTAATTATTAAAGACCCTTGATGTACAATCGTCAATCATTGACTTAAATGGATTATTTATGGATTATTTATGGATTTTAAAGGTAAGATACTATTTCGAACGCGTTTTGCTTTTTGTTTGTACTTTTGTCGTTCCCTGTTCTCAGAGAAATGATTTTAACATAGGCGCCATTGATGCATCGGATCACACACGGCATACCCAAAACAGAATATTAAAAACACGTTCTGTGCATCCTTAAATTCGTCGTCCAAAATCGGAAAACGTTTATACTAAATTGATTTTTTTATGACTCCAGTCAATGCTAAAATAATGGCATTTATCTATTGTACAGCACAGTTTCAGCTGCAATCGATATATAAATTATCCAATTAAAACGGAAATGTAAAACTGCGTACTGCGCATGCGCAAATGGGACAGTATATTTTTCGAACATTTCGCACGTGGTTGCTATGGCAGCGGGATACAGTATTTTTTGGACAGTAATTTTTTTCCCGCTGGTGGCACGTGATTACCAAGGTAGCGGGAGAGAGTATTTTTTGGACAGTAAATTTATTCCCGCTGGGTCTGACAGTATTTCTATGTCACGATGGCCTATGGGAGTTTAGCATTGTGAATAAAAGTGAGGTATAATAATTCAAACTGTTGACCGGCCAACAGTTCGATATTCACCGGTAACAGTTTAAAACATTGCAAATTTCTTTTTCGACGAGGAAATAGCAAAAATAAAGTTTTAAATATTTAATGTTTAATACTTATACTGTTTGTAATGGATATAAAGTATACATCATCTTGGAATTTAAAACAAAACTTAAGAAACACATATCCGTTGCAAATCGGGCGGTACACTTTGTTTTATTATAAATGATATTTAATATACGTTATAAATGAGGTATATATCTCCATTTCTTTTTGTAAACCAACCGATGACCGAACGCAGTCGTTAAAATCATTGAGGTCAGTGTTACAAGCAAAAGCGTATGTTTAGAATGAATTTCAAATGTAAATATATTCAAGGACTTTCGTTAGTATGCCAGGGTTAAGACCAAGAGGAGAATTAAATGCTATAAAAAATTCGTGAACATAATGCGATATTATAATTTATAGTTGTTCAATATGAAATGCCAGGCAAATATTACGGACCACAAATTACACGTATTTATTTCGATTTAACTGTGAAATATGATTGTAGGCTTAAAGCCTCACAACTTATTTGGCATAGTAAATTAAAGTATAAATAAGAAACATATTTTATCTATGCTAATTAGAATATATCTGGTGGTTACAATGTAGAAATCCGTCTTTTTGCGCTTTGAAACTTAAAAATAATCGCGTTTATCGATATGGACGTATACGTATAGAAATCCTACTTTCGGTTTTAAAAGCGGTACCTTTTGAGAAAATAATAAATTACTTGTTAACTAGGCTATAGATTTAACTTTATCTATGCATTAGCAAATATTTGGTGATAACAAGGTAGAAATCCGTCTTTTTTGCGCTTTAAAACTTACAAATAATCGCGTTGTCGAAATGTACGTATACGTATAGAAATCCTACTTTCGGTTTTAAATGCGACAATTTCTTACACTTTCAAATTGCATTTATTTGTATTGACTAACAAGTATTTAATTACAATGTCAGAGGCTGTAAACCTTCTATATGAGGTACAAGTTTCACTATCTGCACTCGGTTTAAATAGTTGCGAATTCTGAAAAGAAATGTACCTAGCATCTAATCGGTCATTTATATAGGTCTTAACCTGCTTTTGACAGAAACCTGAATTAAAATACCCGTATACGTTCTCCCTTGAAAGGAAGAGCTATAGATATGATCATAGATACAAGGAAATATTAATATACATTCCTGATTTAGTTTTTGTGCTCACTACGCTCGCTGACTTGCACATAATATATAACAGATGTTAAGTACATATACAAGTCCAAGCGCTATTGGGTCCTGTTGGTGTATAAAGAGTGCACCTGATGTAAATATTGATATCGGTGTCCCTCTTGCATGAATGTGTTGTACGCAAATTATTTAGTTATATATACACAAGTCCTAGACAAAGAGATTATTTAAAACTGATATCCACTATGCTCTTTATCGTTTGACGACAGCGACGTTTGACAATTACAAAATTTGCAGAATCGGAATAATTCGATATCACTTTGCGACAATTAAGTACAATAACTTTCTAGAACCTTTGGTGACTTATCGAAATCCAAGGAAATTTCGGCATTAACGATTTTAAAGTAATACGAAATGGTTACTGTATGGTGCACTCGGGATGATTTAGAAAAATCAGTAAGCGTTGTAAATGTTCTTGAACTCGTCGGAAGTGCCTCGTCATATTGAAAAAGTATCTTACAATGCTTATGAATATGTTATCTTACTTTAGTGGATCATATATTATTCAAAACAAGAAATCTGCACCAAAATGAGTGGACGATTACTGGTCCGCTCAGGTTTGATTAAAAATTTAGAAGCATTGCAAGAGGCTTTCTAAAAAGCCACGATACCATCGATGGATTCCAAGAATTTTCATTCAAAAAAATATTCGGCAAATGTTAAGTATCCAATGTACAACATGGTTATTCATGAATTAATTGATTGCGCCTCCTATCTATGACATCTGCAAGTTAAACAGGGGGCCAACTCATCTTTGAAGTTTATAATGGACCAACTTTTTCATTAATATGTATGTTAACAAAATACCATCTTCAAAAACTACATATTGATAAATTATTTCTGAGTTAAGGAAGAGTCTTGTGTTATTGTGTTCAAGACATAAAAATACATTTTCTCGTGCATGGTTTATTATATTGTACCATTAAATGGAGAAAAAAACACTACATAGTTATTTTATTTTATCTGATACGAACACAGCTTACAAATACCATTCAAAATGATAAAGTTTACCCCCACCCCTGTAACCGAAAACCCTGGATCCTATGTTCAAAACTATATTTTGTTTTAAATCATACAATTCAAATAACTTACCAAAAAACAAATAACTTCTACGAAAGATCAAGATCTTTGAAAAATATATTTCCTTGTCTAGGTAAAAAGGAAGTGACCTGAACAGTGGATAAATATCTCTCTCTCTCTGTGAATCTAATCTTTGTTGAATCTAAGTTGGGTAGTCGGTCATGTGACGCGAATACATCGTTGTCTGAACAATAGTGAGAAATAATCAGTGGTGGACAACAAACGGCGGTACATCACGGATAGCTTCACGGTTTAAGGATAACGCTATTTTATTGTTTTCTATAGTAATTGGGATTTGTTTTAAGTTTCAAATAATATTAATATCATAACAAGATGCTTAAAATATGTTTTATACTCTATACATTAAAGCTTGATAAGTAGCTGTTATTGAATTGTACATTTTGTTTGTTAAAAATAGTTGTGCTGTTTTGGTCAATGCAGAGGCCTGTTGGTCCACGGTCGCCCAAATCATTTTGGCCAATCAGAACACTGATCTTGAATCAGGGGAGAGGATAGGCTATAGTAAGTGGTGGTGATCTCCCTTTCTGTTTTGAACTTGTTTAACACACAGGTGGTTAGCGTGTGGCTATGATATTAATTAGTGAAAACATCATTTTGAATGATAAATAATCATATTATAACGAAAAATTAACTTTTCTGAAAAAAAAAATATTTCACTATCAAATATATATATAACAAGGTATGCAACTCAAAATCAGCCCAAAACGGGGTGCATCGCTTTGAACAGCCATATCTTCATAAATTTTGCAGCGATTTTCACGATCTCGGTCTTATTCAACGCAGAAATGAATTTCCTTTCTGGAAATGTATATGTCTTGCAATATTTTAACAAATGCTGGGTCAACTTTTAAGAAATAACACGATACACAACACGCATGACCCAGTTGACAGTGATCATGCTGTCTTTAAGACTGAAATCTTCACGGAGTAAAGGGCAACTTCCCTACAAAGTTCATGTAGTTCGATACCATAATTCAATAAAACGTATGAAAAAACATTATTACCGTTCTTGTCGTTACATTCTGCATCAAGACTAACTGTCCAGCGCCGTTTGAAACCTTTGTTTACATACATTTCAACTAACTGACATTTTAAACATACGAGTGATTTCATTGGTCCAATGCGGAGGTGTGTCTTTACAACTGGAGATTTCATTCATAAAGAATACATGATCACTGTCAACTGGGTCATGCGTGTTGTGTATCGTGTTATTTCTTAAAAGTTGACCCAGCATTTGTAAAAATATTGCAAGACATATACATTTCCAGAAAGGAAATTCATTTCTGCGTTGAATAAGACCGAGATCGTGAAAATCGCTGCACAATTGATGAAGATATGGCTGTTCAAAGCGATGCACCCCGTTTTGGGGTGATTTTGAGTTGCATACCTTGTTATATATATATTTGATAGTGAAATTTTTTTTTTCAGAAAAGTTAATTTTTCGTTATAATATGATTATTTATCATTCAAAATGATGTTTTCACTAATTAATATCATAGCCACACGCTAACCACCTGTGGTTTAACAAGGGTTTTTAGAGAGTCCAGAGAATTTTATTCTCGTCAGTATTTTATACTGACCAAAGCTTACATACTATAAAACAGCTGTTGTTGACCAGAGACTACGTTGCAGTTTAAGAGAACCGCGTTGCGTGACATTTAATCGTTTGAAAGTGCTCGTTTAGAATTTGTAATTTGATTTCGCGACGTTACCTATTTAAAAACTGAACGTTGTTAAACTTGTTTGGAAAATCCAGGTTCGGATTGTATTTGAATTCGGGCGTTTGTTTGTTGTCGTGTTGTATTTTGAGTTTTTAAACTTCCCCAGGGTTCGTGGAACGATGTCCTTTGTTATCCTCATACCGACAATAAATAAATTTTGATTTGATTTGATTCGGGAAGCCTTTTGTTTATTCTGGAATCCGGAGAACTGCCCCCTTATTTTAAAGGTGGCGGAGAGGTGCCCCCCCCAGCAAATCGGTAGGGGCGGAGAACTGCCCCCCCTGTCAGAATTTAGTAGGCGGATATCTGCCCCCCCCCCATCAAATCTGTAGGGGCGGAGAACTGTCCCCCCCCCCGGTGTCATATTAGTTATTAGTTACGTAGTGAAAACAATACTTACGGGTAATTTTACGTTATCGGCGTACACATTTTATCCGGTAACAAATTAATTTAAGTACAAGTATATTGCCATTTATCGAACTGAATAACACAAATTGTCTAGAGGCATGTGATAATACTGTTTAAGGCCCTTGGTACGCATCTTCACCACTCACTATACATGAATGCCATGTAAAAGTCGTGTTTTAATAAGAGCGCGAAACATAGTCGAGATCCACACAGGAAACGCGTGCATGTTAATACTGGCCATGTGTCGCAACTATATATAGACGTGCAACTCAGTACTTATGGAGGAAAAGTTACATCGGAATTAATTTATATATAAAGATAGTATTGACCCATGGAAAAAAAAAACGTAACTAAACGTATAAAAAAGTAAATTAATAGGCAAAGCAAAGGCAATAATTTAGCTGACTTGAAGAAAAAAGTAAAGTGAAGTCGAATTAATAATCAATTTATTTATGTTGTTTAGTTAATTCATGTGAAATACAAAATAACATACATAAATACACACATTACATGCATACATACATTCACAGTTACAATCATACATACATACATTCAGACATACATTAAAAAATATATACATGCTTACATAAACGTTCAAAACATACATTCATACATACATACAATCTGCAACAGTTAGCATTTTGAGCAGATCATGTCGACATGCCAAACAAACAAAATCGGTAACAGTTGCTTTAATTAGCAGCTAATTAGGCAGGCAGAGAACTTGTTACCGTTAACGATAAGCACCGCGATCTTTTAATTGGTAGACCGGACCGACCTTAATTGTTAAGAACTTGTTAGCTTTGAATAAAGCGGCATACGGGTTTATTATATTGAACCGTCCAAATCCGTAATTGGCGAAAACAAACAAATAAATTATTGTTTTCAGCTTGCATACGGATGGATTAAATTGCATGCTAATTGTTTGTTTTGATTACGGGGAAAATATCAAATAATTCAGCCGCGAAAACTTTTTATTAGCAAAAAGTGATTTGTTTTTCTTTGTTAACATAGACGAAAATCACGTGATTATCAAGATGGCGACGTCCATGCCGAGGCAGGTATTTTTTTGCCGTTTTATAACTTTAATACTTGTACAACTTTATATTACTTTTGAAATTTCACTCAATTTCCAGACATAATAGCAAGAAAGTTACTGGCGTTATTGTCATTATAATACTCGTTTTATATATAGCCGCGAAATTTCTTTAATTAGGGGGCACTTCTCCGGGTCATCAATTCTGACAGGGGGGCAGTTCTCCGCCCCTTATTAATCAGCAGGGGGGCAGTTCTCCGCCCTATAAAAAAAGAGTGAGGGGGCAGTTCTCCGCCCAGTGAAAAATCTTTGGGGGGGGGGGCAGTTCTCCGGGGGGCACTTCTCCTAGAGCCGTTTATTCTGTTTCAGGTGAAGAACATGTCTGGTGCAGCAGCGATGTTCGTGTTCTTATTGCCGGGGATTCCAATGTCCATCGTTTGAAGTCTGCATGTCCTCCAAATGCAAGGATTGACTTTCTGCCCGTATCTGGTGAATAATTTTTAACTGTTTATAGTTGAGTGTGAGACCCAACATGTTTCTGTGGCATGCTGCTTTATATTACCCCTTTTACTGTCTTAAATAGTCTATATAAATTGCCGCCATAATCTTTTGATGATTTTTGCGTTGGCATAATTATTTTAGCTACTGTCTTATACTGCAGTGGGGACGATTGAACTTTACCGTACGCAACACTTAACATCAAACAGCGTACTCTAACCCTTAACACCTAACACATAACAACTTACGCAACACCTTATTATCCTTTTATCCTATATATTTCTTTAGTATCGGGGGCTACTGCCCCCAAACCCCCGCTTTGTCGATGGTTGTAAACAACTGCGTACCGGTAAAGTTCAATCTAGCCCTGCAGTGTTTGTTGCTGCCTTTGGAAAAAAGGTTGCTAATTTTAATATTTATTTGAAGCTTTGTGTACCAAATAATTGTTTTTATGCCCCCGGTAGGGTGGCATATAGCAGTTGAACTGTCAGTCTGTCCGTCCGTCCGAACACTTTAATGGTCATAACTTTTTCAATATTTAACATAGCACCGTTATATTTGGCATGCATGTGCATCTCATTGAGCTGCACATTTTGAGTGGTGAAAGGTGAAGGTCAAGGTCATCCTTCAAGGTCAAAGGTCTAATATATGGCATATGTCCATCCGTCCGAAAACTAACATTGGTCATAACTTTTTCACTATTGACGATAGCAATTTGATATTTGGCATGTATGTGTATCTCCTGAGGCTGAACATTTTGAGTGGTGAAAGGTGAAGGTCAAATGTCTAATATATGGCGTCTGTCCGCCCATCCGAAAACTTTAACATTGGCCATAACTTGTTCACTATTGATGATAGCAACTTGATATTTGGCATGCATGGGTATCTCCTGGAGCTGAACATTTTGAGTGATGAAAGGTGAAGGTCAAGGTCATTCTTCAAGGTCAAATGTCAAATATTCCGTCCGTCCGAAAACTTTAACATTGGCCATAACTTTTTAAATATTGAAGATAGCAACTTGATTTTTTTTATGCATGTGTATCTCTTGGAGCTGAATATTTTGAGTGGTAAAAGGTGAAAATCAAGGTCATTCTTCAAGGTCAAATGTCAAATATTCCGTCCGTCTGAAAATTTTAACATTGGCCATAACTTTTTAAATATTGAAGATAGCAACTTGATATTTGGCATGCATCTCATGGAGCTGCACATTTTGAGTGATGAAAGGTCAAGGTCATCCTTCAAGGTCAAAGGTCAAAATTTGCAATATTGAAGATAGCAACTAGATATTTGGCATGCATGTGTATCTCATGGAGCTGCACATTTTTGAGTGGTGAAAGGTCAAGGTCATCCTTCAAGGTCAAAGTTTGAATACATGTACATGGCTTCAAAGCGGTGCAATAGGGGGCATTGTGTTTCCAACAAACGCATCTCTTGTTTTTAAAGAAATGCTTAAAACTCCACTGAATATTGCTTCAATACCCAAAAAGATATTTTACCCTAACAGTTTCATGGTATTTACATGTACACGTCATGTATATTATTACACTGATAAAACATGTATTATGGAATCAAGCAAAATACCCTTTCTGCTGTAACCAAAATGGGGAAAAAGATTGCAAATCCAGAAATTTGACGCAACATAGAACAAGTGAGATAAATATTAACAAAGATAAGCTTGCTTGTCTCGAACATAGCAATGATGACTATTTTTCATAATATTCAATAACAAATGACAACTCAAGAAAAATTATTGCAAATGAAAACCAATTCCAAATGGAAGATCTTATTTTACTATGCAGGTGCAAAGTATGTGTCTGACCGGAAGGGCTTTAGAAAGCTGCTGCATCAAGAGCTGATGTCAGGTTGTTACGACATATTGTACCTGCATCTTGGCTCTAACGATGTTTGCTGCAAGGATAGCAATTTCTACCGGTATGTTGAACAGTAATTTTTCAGTTTTAGTTTTTATTTAACCTTTTTACCTTAGCTTTATTGCAGGGAACGCACTATGCTTATTGAGACACTCGAGTCTGTTCCTGGGAAGAACCAGAACTTGGTGTTTATGGAGAAGATAATGAGAACCTCCTAACTCCCTATCACTAGGCGGACACCACATCCACTACACCATTATGCTTTTACATTGGCCTGTATTATTGAATGTCCACACCAACCCCCTAACTAGAAACCCTGGATCCGCCACTGAACAGCTTAGCAGCATGAATAAAAATGAGCTTGATCAACTTAGTATCACTTTCTTATTAGATTTTTTTGGATTGGCATTTTAATGAAATAAAATAAGTTAGTTTCTCAAATATTTTTGTAGTTGTTTGTAACTTTTTATGCCCCCGGTAGGATTGCACATAGAAGTTGAACTGTCCGTCAGTCAGTATGTGTGTCAGTCTGTCCGTCCGTCGGGAAAAAAAAACTTCAACGTTGGCCATAACTTTTGCATTATTAAAGATAGAAACTTGATATTTGGCATGCGTGTGTTCCTCATGGAGCTGAACATTTTTAATTGGTGAAAGGTCATCCTTCAAGGTCAAATGTCAAATATATGGCGTCTGTCCGTCTGAAAACTTTAACATTGGCCATAACTTTTTCAATATTGAAGATAGCAACTTGATATTTGGTGTGCACGTGTATCTCATGAAGCTGCACATTTTGAGTGGTGGAGGTTCAAGGTCATCCTTCAAGGTCAAAGGTAAAAAAATAAATACAAAGCGGCGCAATATGGGGCATTGTGTTTCTGACGAACACATCTCTATTTAATAATTGTTTGTGATGGGAAGATAATACAATGAGCAACTTATACCATTACCTTATTATCCCTTGCCATAGGAGGATGGATATTGTTTTGGGGTTGTCTGTCCGTCTGTCTTTCCATCTGTCCGTCCAGCACTTTTGTGTCCAGAGCCATATCTTGGAAGTGCTTTGGCGGATTTCATTGAAACTTGGTATGAGTATATATATGGATAAGAGGATGCTGCAGGCCAAATGGCATCGTACACCATCTGTTAATAGCAGAGTTATGGCCCTTTGTTTCTTAAAAAATGCTTCTTTAGTGTCAAATATAACACTTTTTTGTCCAGAAGCATATTGGCAGGGTATATCAATTCAATGAATTTGCTTGTTATTTTTAGTTGTGTGACTGAGATCCTTGATGTTGTATTCAGTGTGTGCACTGAAATACACGTGGTGCTTTGCGTGATTCTTCCACGTGATTTTGATGTGAGAATGTTTCCCCGATGGCCACTCTCAGGGGCACAGTTGAGGAACTACTGCCAGTGGATAAGGAGCGCAAACAGCATGCTGTGGGAACTGAGTCACCATGTGCCTTCTGTGAGATACATGGACTATGCAGCAACTAAACAGGTATAGGGAAAGATCTAGAGTGAAATAGGAAGTTTCTCAGCAACTGTTGCATGGAATTTCATCATCATGAAATCATTATACTGCGGTGGACCAATCCCAAATTCTGTTCAGACATCCTTCTTTGCTCAAGAGATATGCCTCCTTAATTGGTGAAAATTGACTCATTGAGCAGTTTTGTTGCAATTACTGGTTTCTTAATAACTTTTACATGAAATATCATGAATTTTAAAATAGATGTATTACTTTGTGGTGGTACACTTGCACGTTTTGTTGGTTTCAGCTCTAGAAGTAAAGCCCCATAATTAAAGATATCTGTCTGTGCTGTAATATGGAAGTTAATGAAATGTTTTATCATTTTTTTAGAAGTTCTTGTATAAGTTTTGTCAGGATGATCATTTTGGTCAGTTCAGAGTTGTACACTCTAATTGATTGAAACTAAAATATTTTTTCATTCGTTGAGGGAAACCAGTTCATTTAATTTGCTGCTTTAATATCTTAGTTATGTTTAAAACAAATTAGTACGGTAACTATCAATAATCAAAATTTAATTTTAAGAAGTCCCTGTACTTGTCCCATGATGGACTACATCTGAGTGCTGAAGGGGCTAGGAGGTGTTTAGCATCCATACATGACGACCTGCCAAACCAGCTGTGTGTGGAGGCTGCTGTTCAAGATCCTACAGAATGGCCAGCTCTCTCAGCCACGGAAGTACCGGTTCAGAAGCATGACAGCACCATAGCACTCTTTTCGGATATTGTGCAGACTGTGAGTTTAGTGCTACAACAAAGTGGACTGCATTTATGAGCCATAAGCAAATGTGATTTATGCACAAAACTGCAATTCTGCGTCAGGCTAAAACCTTAACATTGACTCTAAAATCAAAGCGCTTCCACCTACAAATATTCATAACAATTTGATTTTGCTGTAATGTTTATATTTTTGATTAAAATAAGCCGTTTAAAAAAAGTATAATACCTGTATTATGGTTAAATAAATTGTAGGGAGCTCAACCAGAGATTCAAGACAAGGTGGATGCAAGTGAAGTACCAGTTCCCAGGGACATTAAGCCTCAGACACATAAAATAACGGTAACTTTTCTATGCATTTAATCGTACAGATATTTCATCATTCTTAATGAACATTTATAAAGTGATTGCAATCCAGTATTGATTGCTCATATGGCTTGTTACAGCCTATAAATTAATGTTATGTCTAGAGCCGTAAAGCTGGGCACCCTGTCATGTCTCTTTTTTAGCCTCGCCTTTTTGCCCCTGATCAGCACCATAATGCTCTTCATTATTGGTAGCTGTAAGGCAATAGTTGGACTGCAGGTCCTATACTTTTAAAGCAATGCCTTTAATCATCAAAGAGCATTGTTTGTCATTAAGTGGTAAACATGAAAAGTTCAACAGATGTCTTTGTGTGAAAGCCAGACCATAGAGTTGATGTCATAACCATTCAGTTATATCAGAACATAACATTCTGTAATTGTATAAAAAATAAACTAGTTAGTTTATATAATTTTGTTTTCCATATTTTCACACACACAATTCATTCTCAGGTTGTCACAGCCAGAGCTAAGAGGTCTGCAACCAGAAATGTCAAAAGATATGGAAAGAAGGTAAAAAATACTGTTAATTTCAGATAACCCTCACTGTTTCATTGTGGAAATGTCCTACTAATTCTTAAAACAAGTTTTTTTTTTGTTGAAAAAAAACCCACAACCAAACCTATTTTGAAAGTAAAATATAAGTAAAAGACCATATTAGTGTTATTATTTTGAGGACATCTTTCCTTTCTGTTGTCTTCTGCATATTATTATATAATTGTTGTTATTTTTCAAAATAGTCAACTTTGGTGGATGAGGTTTTGCACTTATGCCATGCCTGTACATGCATGTGTAAATTGTTTCAGTTGGCAAAGAAATGCCACACAAGGTATATAAAGCTTGATTGGTGCATTTGTTATTGTTGAAATTTTTGTTTGCATGTACATGCATGTGTTAATTGTTTCAGTTAACAAAGAAATGCCACAATGTTTAATGTGCTTCATCCTATAACTTTGAAACTTTATATGTAGCTGCACCTTGATGAGTTATACATGCCACACCCTTTTTTGTGTCACTAGGTCAAAGGTCAAGATCACTGTGAACTCTTAAAAAAAAGAAACTGCACCTGCAGCCGAGCGTTGGCACCTGCTATGCGGTGCTCTTGTTTTTATTCATCATCATGTTACTGGTAGTGAAATATGTGTGAAATAAATAGCCATAAAATACCGATAGGGAAAGCACAGTAAATAAATGCAGATTTATACATGTTATCAAGGAATAGGAAGCTTGTTTGGTGCATTTTGTTTTGTTGTTTTTGCTTTCGTTGAAAAAAATCAATTTGTTAACATTTACATGTATTATATCCTTGAAGTCATTAATTTCTGGCACATCTTTTTATGCCGCCGAAGGAGGGCATATAGTCTGTCTGTCACACTTTACGTTTAGGTTTCGAAAAATGCTCATAACTTCTATGTCGCTTCAGATAGCAACTTCATATTTGGCATGCATGTGTATATTGACAAAGCCTTTCCATGCGCACACAAATTTTGACCCCTGTGACCTTGACCTTGAACTTAGGGTCTGCGTTTAGGTTTCGAAATCTGTGTTTAAGTTTCGAAAAAAGCTCATAACTTCTATCAAGCGTTTATAGGGGGCATAAGTCATCCTATGGTGACAGCTGTTGTTTACCTATATATACATAAATGTAATGCATTCTTAAGTAGTTTCATAAAAATCACCTTTCTTAATGGAATTACATACAACATAAACATATGCCAACATAAGGCACTCATTGTTGCTTTATTTTTAGACACCCCAACAATATTTATTAGCGAGGCTGTTTTCGGAGAAAACCCGAGGTATTGTCATAGCCTGCTCGTCGTCCACCGGCGTCGTGCTAAAACCTTATCATTGGCTCTAAAATCAAAGTGCTTCCACCTTCAACTTTGAAACTTCATATGTATATGCACCTTGATGAGTTCTACACACCACACCCATTTTGGGTCACTAGGTCAAAGATCAAGATCACTCTGACAAGCTTTTGCAGCCGAGCATGGCACCCGTTTTGCGGTGCTCTTGTTTTATATTAAAACTTGCTGCATGAAAGCTATTACTGCAGTAACTCTCTTGTTAGTTTCATGTCAAATAGGTTTAATCGTTTTGTTAGTTTTATATTGACGGTCATTGGAATTAGTGGTCGTCCAATATTGTCCGGGACAACAAAAATATAGTTCAGACATAGTTTCCCTTTTTTACTGGATGGCAATTTTTAGCCTGAATGAATATTAATTTTACATGATTATGCATTCACAGACACTGCATTAATGATCCTGTTTTTTCGTCATGCATTAAAGGTCATGCTGCAGTGGATTTGTTTACCTTGACATTACTGAAGATGTGGCTGTTTTCCTGCCTGCATACAAGTTGAATGGCTTATGCTTGGTACTAATTTTATGACGATATGCTCCATACTTTTTAACACTTTCCATCTTGACAATTTACATAAATATTTATTTCATAGGTATTTTCATTACTTTGATTTTAATATAAATCAGCAGAATGTGTGTTTGATTCATCTGTGTCCTATTTGTATGTATCATAATATAGTAATTGGTTCAAGCATGAAAGACAATGATTGCCCTGTTTATATGACACTATATTTGTAGCATGCCAATTGATCTGATAGCATGGCACAATGCTATAAACAAATTTTATGTTTTCATTAAAAAGAATGAATTTAATGAAAGGGATGTATTCACATTATTTCAAATCATCTTCAAAGGTATACGCTTTTCAAATTATATAACCGGTAGTAATTTGTAGCATTTGTACTGGTAATATGGACTGATAGCATAATAACTTTTCAGAAACGCAAGAAGATGGAAGTCAAGACTGGTAAGGTTAAAAGGGAGAAACCTACCATGACGAAAAAGAAGAACAAACAGGTAAATCAATGACAGAAAGTATTCTTTCTTGTCAGATAAACAAAACTTGTTCAAGAATATTCTTTAAAACACACATTCATCCTTTCATGTATGGTCATTTAGATGTTCTACAAATACAGTAAAACCAAGCTTTAAAGACGACACAAAGAACCTTATAAAATTAGTCTAAATAGCTGGTATTCTTACAATTCAGGTATAATTGATTATCACCAATAACCTGTTAAGCGGGGTTTTGGTGTATGTAAGTCTTCCATGTGCAAGCTTTTCAGGACCAGTCCTGGGCCTGTATTGAATTCATTATAATGTAAAGATGTTCTAAAGTATGAACCAATTGTGGTACATGTTTTTGTTTTGTTTCAATTTCCATGAGTTGTTCACAAATATTACTTAGATGCGATTTTAGAATCCTCAGGCTGAGTGGTATTTTTTAGGTCCCTTGCTACAATTGCCCAAACTGCAGGGTGTGCTGTTCATCTGAAGATGCCCTGCTCGACCATTTTATAACGAAGCATTCATCATGGAAAGTTGATAGGCCTGACACACTTTTCAATCAGGTTTTTAAATGGAACACATATTGTTGTATAGCTTTATGTTATGTAAATATACTCTTAAGATTTTGAATGAAAAAATATAATACTTTTTCTCCCCTAACAGTTTAACCTGAGGGGACTTATGGTTTGCGCTCTGTGTGTCCGTCATTCTGTGAGTCTGTCACTTTTTCTGGATCCTGCGATAACTTTAAAAGTTCTTCATATTTTTTCTTGAAACATGGATATATGGCAATATGGACATTATGTACGTCATTTCATTTTGTTCCTCATCAAAATTTCTGGTTGATATGGCAACAAATATATATAATGAAAAAAAAATCAAAAAAAATCTAATAATGGTGGAACCTGTAGGGGACATACATTGCTTGGCAATAGTCTTGTTTGTCTAGTAAGTATTGTATTAAAGGAAGGGTTATTCTATTATAGGAAGATGAAATCAACGTGCCATCCAACATCCATTGCCACCGAGACACTGAAGAGACGCCCCAACAAGATGACAACGCCGCAAATGAAGATAAAGTCAATGTGCCATCCCACTTCTTTTTCCAACGAGACACTGACGAGACGCCCCAACAAGATGTAGACACTTCACAGCTTCTTCTTATTCTTTCAAATGACGTTGAACTTAACCCTGGACCGGTGAGATATTCCTGCCTTATAATAAACAATATTAGTGGGCAAGTTCCTTAATCAGAGGAATTTTAACCTTGTTAATGTTCTATAAATAAATAAATAAATATATATATATATATATATATATATATATATATATATATATATATATATTATATGTGTGGTTAGGGTAATTTGAGGAAGGTGCTAGTTTGAAATTATTATCTTATATATTGACCATTTTCTATTTGTATGCCCCAAGATCAAATGATCGGAATATATTGTTTTTGGCCTGTCTGGTTGGTTATAAGAGAAATATAAGTACTTTACTAAATTCGAAGGTTTGTAGGCACTTAAACTTATTTAAATCATATACTCACATGTGGGAAGATTTAATTCATACAAATATTGATAACAATGATGATGAAGAACAGCAGTTATTTGATGACAATATTGATGATGAAATGCCTGTTTCGGTTACATTAAGTACTGCTGCATACAATAACTTCAATGAGGAATCTGGACTTTGGAATTTTAAGTGTAGAAGTAAACATTCTCCCAGACTTAAAGACAATAATGAGTTAAGGAAAAATATCATAAAACGTGATCAGTGGAATGATTCTAACCTTGTTCGATGTTCAGATGGCTGCCTAAAAGGACCTGTATTATTTCCAGATATTCCAGACAATACCGGTCCCTGTGGAAGCGGTTGGCTCAAGCGAGAAGATGACGATAATTACAGTGAAAATGGACTGACCATACACGAAAGACAAAGGACATTAAATATTTACACAAATTTTGCACCTGTAAAATGTGACATTCATATACGTGAATGCTATAATTCAATTAGTAAGCCATGCAGAATTCTTTGGGATGAAGGGGACTTAGATTGTTTACATGTATTAAGTAGGGATACAGCAGCAGGAGATGAAATAGGGTGGGAATTTGTATCTATGGTTATGAATTCTAGTTGCACTTTTTCCTCTTACTGCCAGTTTAAAAATGAGATGTATAAAACTCGCCACAATAAGGCTAGGTTTATGGATCAAACAGTTTTTTTTAATTTTTGGTTCAGTTGGGCTTCAAACATGAAAATAGATTATTCTAAAGTTGAAACTTCTGCTCGAGGAACATCAACATTATTTCTTTGGTTCTGTGCAGACCATGGACATTGCTATGGTTTCCACATGACTGGGGCAGAAGGAAGAAAAGATCCCGCATTATCACTCTATAGCTATTTAGAAACCCCTCCACAAGACGTGTTTTATGACTTTGCATGTAATTTACAAGAATATTGCCTAAACAGAGAAAGTGGATACTATAAAAATGAACATTTTTTTCATGACATTTTCCATGGCTACTCCCACAAATGTTCTAGTGCTTTTACAGCTAGCAGACTTCAAGGCTTTGAATCTGTAAAATCTGAAATATGTGAACCTCCGCCCTGCCCCCCCAAACTTCCGCCCTGCCCCCCCCCCTCCAAAAAAAAAAAAAAAAAAAAATTTTTTTTTTTTTATTTTTTTTTTTACATATGATAATTCATAAATCTCTTATTACATTGTAATTAGTTTAATCCTCATTGTAGACATTATATTTGAATGGTTTAATAATAATGGGAATAATACAAATATTTATAACATATAAATGAACATGCAATAGAAAGCACTCCAGAAACACCCGCGCGCTCAAACGTGTCCTTTTCACAAAATACTGCGCGTCGAAAGTGCCCTTTTCACAAAATACTGCGCGTCGAAAGTGCCCTTTTGACAAAAAAGCCCCCCTGCCCTTTTCAAATCCTAGCTGGAGCACTGCCAAACGTTAAGACTTTTTAAATGAAAATGTGGATTCAGAATGCCTAATGATTCGGAATACCTTGACAAACTGTACCGTTACCCCAAACCCTGAGGTAGCTGTGGCGTAAAGGATATGGTGTCCGCCTAGCAACCAGGAGGTCACGGGTTCGATCCCCACTGTGAAAGCGTTCTTTAGATCTCCCTATAGACACTAAGTACTGGTTCTAGGCACCGGAAACAAAATTTACAGCTTTTTCAAATAAGTCCTATGCAATCAAACTAAAATATACAGGTTTGAACTAAACCAGAGGGAGATCTCTGCATGATGCATGTTAGTCTTATTTATAAGACGCGCGAGATACTTTACCCATATAAAAAGTAGCTTAATATTTAAGAGCGTCAAAAATTTGGACTAGATGCATGTATGCAATATCCCAGTGTGACCCAAATTCGAAGGGTGTAAAGAACCGAATGTAATGGACCGAAATTCGACGATGTAACGGTTACATGAAGCAATATTTAGCAAATAATGAAAGAAATAATGAAATGTTTAATAGCAGAAAATAATAATTTTAAACTCGGCTGTATTACTTTGAAATGAGTCAAAGACAATAATCATCCATTTAATCAATATAAATAGAACATCGTCGAATTTAGGTGTCGTCGAATTTGGGGTGCGGTAGGATAATGTATGGTTTCCAGTATTTACTATGGGGAAGAACTATTGTTGGCAAAATATTTCACTTCAAGAATATGTTTGCGTATCAGATATCAAATATGTACAACACAAAACCAATACAATTGTGTTACTGTTATGAATAATACAATTTAAAAAAATGTTTTTTTTCTCCGTTTATTACTTTCACTGAATCGAAGGGTTAACAGAACCCAAGGCGAACATGATGTAGTGCGAACACAAGGCTACGGGTCGAAACCCATTAATAAAAATATATGCAATGACAACATAAGTATGGGGTCAATATACAAAAGATACCGTCTAATTATTTGGACACAAACCACAGTTTACCAACCACTCAAAATGGCGGCGACATCTACTTTCACTTTAACCATTTACTGCGCCCGCCACTGAGCATGCGCATACTTGGTTTTACATGCTATTTTTAGTTGGGCGACGGTGGACCATCGTCCATATGATGAAAAAAGCAGAAACATTTCTTGCTAAGGAGACCGTGCTATGTGTATACATGAATTCAGTATCACAATATAACTCGCTCATATTAAGATATCAATAAAACAGGTACCATAATAAAGAAGCCATGGCACCGATGAACGTTGCATCAGCAATGTGTGTGCTATTGTTTACGATTGGTGGTAAGTACATGAATGTAATCAATAATTTTAATTAAAAAATAAAAAATAAACAAATTTAATGTATTCGTATTATCATTTACAAATTTGTAATCAAATTCTATATCTGTATTAATCTATTTGCGATTTGCGATTGTTTTAGTTTGAGTTAGCAATTATAGATTAACACTTAAATTGATTATTGTGATTTATCAAACATGCTATATTTCAATATCGGAGCTTTTTACGTTTAATAAAAAAAATCGCTAACTAAATTTACCTTAACACAAACAGCCATCGCAGTTCGTTTTTTAAAGGGTTAAAGAAGCATTAATAATATTCAACACAGGTTGCGTTATTTGATACATCGTACCCCACCCCCCTAATTGTATTCCCCACTCTGACGTTATATTAACGAGGTTTTGTTTTACCGGCATTTACATATTTGTGTGTCATATATGTTCGGATTTTTGACACGTATTGCGTTATTGTCTTTTAATACATTCTTAAAATCGAACGTAAATCTAAATAAATTTTATGTGTAAATAGATCATAAATCATACACATACAAATCAGCAGTATAATTGTAGCATACTTACATCATACTTACAATACATACGCTTCACATTGTGTTTCATCTCAAGAATCTAGCATTGGCAGTAAACCTGTTTTGACTCACAGTTGAAGAGGGCAATTGTTACCAATGTTGCACAAGCTACACGGACTATTATGGACAATATCATTCGCCTGAGACGTGCAATGAATACTGCTGCACAGATTTAATCCGAAACAACTACAAAGACTGCTGTAACGACCGATCGCGACAAGTGAACAGTTCCGGAATGAAAGAGGGGTCGTGTGAAAGCACGGCAGAGATCCCAAAATCGTTAGATATAATATTAAACTAGATTTATATATATCAAAACTTAAATCTTGTCAATACAACTGTATGATATTTGCTTTTTTTAAATACATGTAAGAACACTTATGAAAATCATAGTATAATTATGAATTTAGCTTTTCAAAACTCGTTTTAATGATCACATAAAATATATTAAATACTAATTAATATTATTGAAGAAAAGACAAAGTATTAAAGAAGCGGCGAACACAGTTTAAGATCACAAAAGCGTGTGTTCATTTGATTTAAATGATGAATCAAGGAAAAAGATGTGAATAATGTCTATACTTAGCTCCGTACCCTTTTTGCAGGTATGTTACGATGTTGGCTACTGTGATCCCATTGGCAATTATTGGGGGATGTTGTTACTATTGCTGTTGCAAAAGAACCACCAGGGTCACTACTGTAGTAAGTTTTAACAAACACATCACTTACGTTTATATTGAATATCGTTCTATCATACAAGAAAGGTTAGGTTGTATTAGCGCCAGTTACAAAATGTAGCAGACTAGTTCTTTGTTTTCATTAGCGTGTTATTCTAGATAATCTAACGCATTTTCGATTGGTACTGCTTTATTTTAGAAACAGTATCACGTAACCATGCGAAATAACACGTTCAGTGTAATTTCATCGATAATGCAGTAGGTTTTGAAATTGCGTAATGTTCTTTTTACAGACAACCATAGAACGATTTTAAAACTCAACCATGACACCATTCAATCATACGAAGGCAACGTTTACAGAATGTGACGAAATTTCAATAATGAAAGCTTATTGTTGACGAGAAATCCTATTTAATAAACACTATTCCGTGCTTTATGTGTGTGAAAAAGTTAAATAAAACAAGTGTTGAACATTTAGTTTAATTTGAAAATATTATTGTCAATTCAAATAACCTGATTTGACACATGATCATAACACAAAGGGACACAACAAATACATAATATACATTGTTATGTGTAAACATTTTAAGTATATCGCAAAGAAATCTGGTATAGTAAGATGTTTGTTTTTCTTGCAAAACATCCAAATATTAAAGGGATCTTTTCACGGTTTGGTAAATTGACAAAATTGAAAAAAGTTGTTTCCGATTCGCAAATTTTCGTTTTAGTTATGATATTTGTGAGGAAACATTATTACTGAACATTTACATCAGTCCAACATAGCCATTATATGTATCTTTTGACGATTTAAAAAACCTAAAAATTATAAAGCGTTGCAACGCGAAACGATTGAATAATTTGGAGAGTTCTGTTGTTGTCGTTTAAAACGAAACTACGAATATTGCTTGTATAAGGTATAAAATACCTAAACTGTGTATACCCGGCGGAATAGCCGAGAGGGCTAGTGCGTTTTTACTTCAGACTAACTCCAGGACACCGGGGGTCACTGGTTCGAGCCAGGCGAAAGTACCGGCTACTTTTTTTTCCTTTTTTTTAAATTTTATTCTTGATATTTTACTGGAGCTTTTAAGATCCAATGTTAACATTTATCAATATAAATCATTCAATGACAAACTTCAAAGTATGCCAAAATCTGTGAAAAGGCCCCTTTAAGGAAAGGTTAGATATTAATATAATTACAATTTTGCCTTAGGTGTGTTGTTTGTTTTTTGTATATGTCTGTGTTTCAAAACGTAACTCTAAATGTAAGTATTCATGTGCTATATTAACCGTCTTCTGCTACATATTTATAAATTAACATCTATACAAATTGTGTAATTGCGGTTTTTAGACGAAGAAAATTAGAACAATTAAAAAACAACAACATTGTGACCCATAGAAAAAAAACATGAAATTAGTAATGAAACATACTATTTGTCAAGAAATTTTTCCTGAGTTTACAGATTGTAATGCATAACAGAACAAGGACAAAAGCTGAAATCATTTTTGAAATGCCTTAAAGTTTTTACTCGGAATATGAAAATATCGTTATTAAACAACAATAATAAGTCAATCGTTGGTTTTCCAAAGGTGATATGTAAAATTAATCATTTTTATAAAGAAATTAGAGGACATTGCGGGGAAAGAGCTTTAACTCTATCCTGACTAGAACACAACAAAATATAAAAGTGTTCAGAGATTTAACTGGCAAACATTCCAAGAGATCAATTAACTGAATGCATGCTCCAGTGAATGATGCAATCGAACCCATTTCTAACACATGACATGATGCCAACGAACGATGTCGCCTGCCCGAAGCTTAATGTCGTACTTAACGGTCAATTAACTAAGGCATAAAGCAATGTCTTTGACTTAGCAACCAATTATATGTTTAGATAATTAGCACTACTGTTTTATTTTACTCTCCAGCACAATAACTTGAAACCTGAAAACGTTACGAAAGATTTATAATTTCAGCGCCAATGTCTTCTTATACCGATGCGTATTTTACATAAATGTTTACTGAATGCGTAAATATCGAGGGACAAAGGGACAACTGCCAATAGAGTGATAAGTGATAGAGCAATATGTGAGCTGAAATCAATTAATCATACATCAACAGCCTCGCTTTTTGATGACTACTGTTGCATACATCTGAGCCTCACAAGTTACTAGGTGTACTGAAGCGACATACCGAGACAGGTTGCAGCCTAAGAATTGAACCTGGGCTCGTATGTGAAGACCTGGATCGAAAAATATATGTGGAATATAAGAGCATAGGACGTTAAGCAAATATCGAAGACTTTTAACAGTTAATAATATCATTAATTAGTACTTAGTATACCCATATTTCAATATCTTTGCGTAGTAACGGCTATGATAATTAAATATACTTATTGAAAATAATACTATTAGCTGTATGTAAAAGCATCCTGTTTCTTTAATTCATTTAACTTTTCCGATTCGATTAAATAACTAAAGCGATTCAGACAAAAAAGAGAAAAAGATAATGTGTCTCAAAACGCTGGTTACAGTCGCATCTGGATAGTGGCCAGCATTGAAGAGAACGTGCTAATCTCGTGTAGCAGGAATGACTATTTTACATTACTAAGTCTATTTTTTTGCAATAAAGTCTCCAGTCTAATTTTACTTATTCTTGTGTAATGTCATCCTGTAACCAGTCTTTGCTAGTCTTCTTAATTTCGTAACCATTTATTTCTCATGGATTTCATGGTGTTTTAGTTATATAAATGGGAGGCCCATACCATTACTTCTGTTTATGTTTAATCTAGTGTGTAAAACAATTATTTATTGTGACTATATGTGTCAAGTTGAGACAGGGCCTCTAATGGGCAATGGTATATAAGCCTGTGATTGTTATGTTATTTTGCTTTTTCTCACCAACACTGAAGGTAGCTTCTGCCTACGTTAACGAGAAAAGTCAGTAAGACCTATTTTATTTAAGTGGCTTAAATTCTAATATTTATTTAGTTTTTATTATTCTAAAGAGTCTGTTTAAACCATCCTGGTATATTAGTGTATTTTAATATCTATTCAGTTCTATTATCCAATCAGTCAGTTAAAACATTTAGTCTGATGGTGTGTATTCTAGTGTTTAGTATTGTACTTCCAAATAAACTGAGTATAATGGCATTTGTTTTATGTTTTATTACACTACTAGTGTACTTTAACCTGGGTTAACAGGTAAGCCTGTTACACTCGTTCCTCTTGACGCTGTTCTGCAACGGCTGCTGACCTTGCAATTGAACCAGAGAAAATGTTATCGTCTAACCAGGCATTTAAAATTATTTGAAATTAAGCAACCGGCAAAGTTGTTGCATATATCAATGTGGAATGACAGGATGACAATTTAATCTTTTTATTTCGATACATTAGTTCTCTAAAATGTATTCGTGTATCACAAGACATGTTTTATGAAAAACTACCTTTGCAACTCAATAAAATTTACTGATTCAAAAGTGATAACTTTTTCAGTTCGTGTCTGATAAAAACAGTTCTCGTGTACGAGTGTAAGGCTATCTTACCTTGCTACACCCAACGCATGATTCATATCATGGCTGAACAGAAAGAGCTTTGAACT